>NC_061518.1:2480000-2517500 GCF_022379125.1 Scophthalmus maximus
TATGTTCCTTCTATTTGCATTTTTCACATTTCCAAGTAACAGTTAGTGGATCCTTGTGATCTAGAATCGCTCTGAATTGGTCCACATGGTTTCCTGCTGTGTGACTTTAGATCCCAGAAGAACTAGAACACTTCCTAACAGGAAGTCGGCCTTTGGTGTCTCTGTTTTTATTTCTTCTCCCTTTTTTTAAAAGCTATTTTTGGCACCATCCGAGACAAAGTCTTTAATTCTGTCTCTGAACACCTTTCTACTCTCTGAAATGTTTTCCCAAGACACCGCCGTCGTCTTTCCAGTTATTTTGGGTGCGTGCAGATGTACGCGTGAACTCCTGTTGACGTGACACATCGTCCCCCCGTCAATGTTGAACGGAGCCATTTGAAACGAAATGTTTGTCTTTGTCTTTGTCTTTGTCTTTGTGTGTATGTGTGTGTGTGTGTGTGTGTGTGTGTGTGTGTGTGTGTGTGTGTGTGTGTGTGTGTGTGTGTGTGTGTGTGTGTGTGTGTGTGTGTGTGTGTGTGTGTGTGTGTGTGTGTGTGTGTGTGTGTGTGTGTGTGTGTGTGAGAGAGAGAGAGCCTCGGGGCGAGTTAGCTGTGGGAGGCAGATGTGCGTCTGAGAAACAGCAGCTGGAGAAACTGAAGATCTACCACCGCACACTTTGCGACTCCAAATAAGAAAAGAATCCTCATCATCATGCAGTGTGTTGCGATCAAACTTTCCCGCTTGCATATATAGTATATGCCTCGATGCATGCTGGGAGAGGCTCCAGCCGCTTCTCAGCCCCGAGGAGGAGTTCCAGGATCAGTGTTTCAGTCAGTTCCTCGTTTAATCGGTTTAAAGTGGAATCTTATTGTGATGGTATGAACATAGAGAGTTTTTGTTTTGCTGTCTACAGAAAAAATAAAGTGTCAATCTCAGCAAATTGAGTAATTCTAGGGAAAAAGGAAAGCGGTGAGAATCCAAATAAACCACCTTGTTGGGAAGTAGAAATCAAAAGTGAACCATTCCTTAATAGGACAGTGAAACTACTGTCGTCCGTTGATCCACGAAGCTGATCTGTAAACTGTGATGGAATTTCACAGCAGATAATTTAGGGCCATCATTTTTTGTTTCTCTATCCTGTGTGATGTGTTTGTATTTTCCCACCGCGTTCCCAGGTCTCACGCATTCAGCTGGTGAGTGAAGTTATTGACTGAACGTTGTTGAAAGATTAAACAAAGAAGAAGATAAGATAAGATAAACCTTTATCTGTCACCACTTCGGGGAAATTGTCCGTGTGGCGGCAGCAGAGAGGATCGTAAACGCGGAAACATCTGTAATTAAGTAACGGATAATTAAACACAGGGAATTGTGATTTGAAAGAGCAACACCGTATATGATATAAACAGAATATGTAAAGTGTGAATGGGTTCATTACCCGCAACACATCGAGATATGAGACCGAATATGCGGATTGAACAGTTGAATTTAGTTTAACCTGAGTGGATTTGTTGTACCGTCCTAGAATTGTTGTGCTTCTGCTCGGAGGTATAAAGGTAAAATATATAATATATATATATTATATGTATTTTTTGGTTCACCTGTATGGTCTCGCACTGTTATCTACACGACTGCGTACAGTGATCGCAGGATTTAGCTTTTCCTCTTTCGAAAAGCTCTCTCACCATTTTCATATTTGCATTTTCTCTGTGAACTTCTCACCCTCGAGTTTCTCTTCTTCTTCTTTCATATTTTCCCGTAACCATTCATTGTTTGTTGTTTATTTTTCTGGCGGCACAGTGAAACCGCGTCAGGGGGCGGCTGCCGCTCTTGTTGCCAGAGAGATGGTTGCCGGGGCAACGTGCATTTGACAGCTGATATTGCTTTTGGTTTTTCCCATCGCCGCCGGAGAAGCAGTGAGAGGGCACAGCGGAGAAACGGGGGGAGCACATTACTGGCAGCCGCTCGGAGTCGGCGCTGAAAAGGAAATCGGGTGAAACCACCTCAGGATCCCGGGGTAATTAGCACTAACTGGAAGAGGCCAGGCTGTTGGCACGCAGGAGAAGGGAATCGACTCCTGTTCTGCCCCCCCCCCCCCCCCCCCCCCCCCCCCCCCCCCCCCGGATGTGTGAACGACCACACATCAGCGCCGCGCGATGGCCGGCGGCCAAGCGGCGAGGCATTTAGAGACCGTGTGTGATGGCCCTTTGTGGCTCCGTGGCGGGGGCTAATGAAGGCGCCCCCCCCCTCCCCTCCCCTCCGAGATTTACGTGTCCAAGGTCGTTATTCTGTTCACTCGAGAGGCCGGCGGGGGGCCCCCCCGCGTATCCACAGCCCCCGTTCACCCAGCCGACCGCTTTATGATGGATCCTAACAGGCTAATACGTCACGGCTCCTGCTCGGAGATACTCGCGCACCAAACATGACTGGAACATGCGGCGTCTTATCGCCGCGGTGGAGCCGCACAATGGAACCGGTTGTCGGCCTCTTGGTTGGGCATGCGCTCACTGAAGGTTGAAGTTGGACGGGTCTGTCTTGTCCTCGCCCTTCCCCCTCTCTGATCCTCATCAGTCTATTCCTGACCATTGTTTCACTGAGCAGCTACTTACTGTCCGCCCCGAGACTGCCAAGTGTCGCGCTTAATGAGGACCAGAGACCCCGCCGCCTGATTGGCTCTAATCGCCCTGCTCTAATTGAACTCGCCAGGGGATTGAAGGAGAGCGGAGCAGTGGATGGAGAGAATTACGGAGGGGGCGGCGAATCCTCTCCTCCACCTTTTTTGGTCTAACACCGTCACATCTTACGCTGACATCCACGTCCGTCATTCCCGCCCTCGCTGTGAAATGCGCCATTCGGTTCGAATTTGTATACGCCGGCGCTCTCAGAATGCGGCAAATGAAATCAGATAGTTGTTAATGAAGTCTCCGGTGTGCCCCCCCCCCCCCCACACACACACACACACAATCCAAACGCCGTATTACAGCACATACAGCGAATGCACCAGAGTCCTCATTAAACACTAAAGACCTCATTTACAGTGTGTGTGTGTTGGTGTGTTCAGGTGTGTGTGTGTGTGTGTGAGAAGTTGAAAGATGAAAGCTCCTAATCCTCTGATCCCTGAATTATCAGACATCAATATTCAATAAGGTTTAGCGATGTCTGTAATTATCTGGGCGCTCAATTCACCTCAGGTCAGCTCCTCGTCTTCCACGCTCACTCTGCTCAGGGCTGCGGGCTCAGGAGTCTCCGTTTGTCCCCAGATGCTTCATCAATTTTGGAGATATTTTGTGCAGTCGTGAAGCTGCAGTCAAACACAAAACCAGTGGTGATGAACATGCCGTCGGCAGAATTACCCTGCGCAGCATACGTCTGGGCAAACCTCGCGCGTATTCCCTCGTTTGAGGTTCCTGACGGAGTTGCACCGCGTGCAATGCTTCTTTGAAATCGGAAAAACATCAAAGGGGGAAACTTGTTAAACTTGTGAGCAACTTGCAGAGAGAAACAGGAAATAGAGCAGAACGTGACGAGGCCACAGGACGCGTTGGCTCGAGGTTCAAAACACAATGGGTGCAGAACTGCAGAGCGACTACAAACCTGCAGATATTGTGAATCAATCAAGTAAAATTCATGACTACAAATCTTTTTTGCCGAAGTCGCTTAAAAGTTTACACACGAGAATAATACATTTTATTAATTGGATGGTTTTTTTTTCGATGCTTTTGTCCAAGTTGGAGACTGTAACTGTCTGAATGCTGCTCGAGGTCAAGGGTCAAACAGCAGCGCTGATGTTATTCGTTTCACTTTGTTTCACATGGCTTTGTTTATTGCACGATGTCATCGTCGCTGTTAATATTCAACCGCTGTCACGCCGCGAGTTGAACCAGTTGAAGCAGTAAAAAAGAAGGTGCCGAGGTGCGGAGATCAAATCGGCGGCTCGTCGTGATTGGTCGGCTCGTAAAGTTTTTTGAATCTAAACGGTGACGATTAGATCGCGGAGGTGCCGCAGGGTTCGGACCTCTGATCCTCCTACCTGCTTCACTGCGTTCACTCGCACAGCGACTTGAGGGACAATCTGGTAAGTGGTACTTCTCCTAATCTCAGCTGTTGTTCCTTTTGTGTGTTCACTTCCGAACTACTACTGTACAAGCTCCGAGGGATTCGTCTCACACTCCGGGGCCGAGGCTCTGCATCTCCCGAGCGTGACTGACGGCTTCTGCCTTTTCTTTCTGATGGGATTTAGGAGCGCGGCCACGTCGCTGTGAACGCTATCATCCCCCCCCCCCCCCCGTGGGAAAAGAGGGGGGAAACCCCAAGGGGCCGGGCGGGGTCACTGTCATGTGAAAAAGAGCAAGCGAGGAGCTCGGGCGATGGACTGGTCTCTGAAGGCTTTGTCCTCGTCTCTCTGTGTTTCTTCCTCGAGCGGCGCGGAGAAGAATCAGACAGTCAGGGAGAAGAGAGGAAGAGAACGCTGCTTCCTTTTGTGTGCGGACGTAATGGCCGTGTCTGGACATCATCTGGGCGTTGTAGCGAGCCCCCCCTCATGGCTTAGAGTGAACTTTAATGAAGAGAGAGAGAGAGAGGGAGGGGGGGGGGGATAAAAGCCTGAGGAAGTGGGAATTGCATAAACGCATAATTTAGAGGAGATGAAAAAGAAAGCAAGGTAGAGAGAGAGAGAGAGAGAGAGAGAGAGAGAGAGGCATCACCTTGATCTCCTCCACCTCACTGTCTTTTTAATGTGCCGCCGCCGCCGCCGCGCTGTCGCAGCCAATGAGGACAGAGACGCAGAGCGAGGGCGCGGGAGGCGAGGCCCTGTTATTCATACGGCGCTTTTCAGTTCAAGTAAACTCCAACGCAGCGGGGAGAGAAAAAGACGAGAGGAACAAAACCGACACGACGTGACGCAGAGGCGCTGCGCTGATACTTTTCCGGACGGACTGTAGACGGTTTGAGATGAAGTCGCCCCACCGTCTGATTTTCCGAGCGGGGAGGTTTGTCGAGAACGACGCGCAGTGAAATGTACAGAGCAGATGTCGCAAAGGTGATAAGGACACATGAAGAGCTTCTCCTGATCCGATCGGAACAGGCTGCACCGCGCCAGATGAAATCCTTCTCGTGTAACGTCGTGTTGACTTGAGCGCGGAGTTAACCGTGAAACCAGCGAGGCAACTGAAAAACAGGGCCGATGATTAAGGAGTGTTTTCACCGCGAATGAATCATTTTGTCTCTTTTCAAATCGCTCGTCTCGTCTGTGAATTGAATCGCGCTTTGCACCTTTTGATCCTCAAATTCATTGATTATTGTCCCGTTTATTGATTCGTTTGTCGTTGGCCATTCAATCTTCGTCACTGTGAAGCTCCTCATGTGGACGGACGACGCCTGACAACTGCATTTGACCTTCTACATCATCTCCTACAAAATACTGCATTTTCATCGTTACTGGATTCATTCGCTCATTCCAGTGTGAGCAGTGTTCAGCTGCATCATGTGGCAGTTTTTTTTTTCAGACGCTTGACAAGTCGGAGCTGCCTGAACACCAAAGCTGGAAATTCTCAGGTGATTTGAGGACTTTACAAATGAGTTCCGTCTTCTTTCCTTTTGTCTCGCCGTGTCTTCACATTTTCTTTTCACTGGCCCATTTCATCACCCACCAGCACTCGTGTCCTCTACAAGTCCTATTTGATCTTTTCTGTGGAAGTCTTTTTATCCTGCCCGGTTTGCCACTTCCACCCATTTCTGTCCATTCCTGACACTCCCCTGCATCCCGATGTAAACCCCATCGTCGTCCGTCTGCCGGTGAGGGAGTCGTAGCTCTTTGTGCTGTGCAGATGAAGTAATGGACGAGCGTGTCTCCGCGCACACTCCCCCCCCCCCCCCCCCTCGAATGTCACGGGCTTGCCGCCTCGGCCGTCCACTTCTTTGTGGATGCGGGCGACGGGGGGAGTTGGAGCTGGAGCTCTCATGTGGAACAGCCCCAGGGGGGAAAACTTGATTTCATTTCCTGGAATGAGGAGTCTTGACACTGCTGCTCCCGCCGTCCACCCACCATCCATCACCTCCGCTTTCATCTGTATTTCCTCTCATGTCTCCTGTGCTCCGGTTCCCTCTCTCTTGGTCTTCTGCACGCGCTGAGGGGCGAGAGAGTTTCCTCCAGGTGCTTCACCTTCATTTGGACTTCCAGTCCAGTGACTCAGATGAGCCCCGTGCCCCGCCGGCGTTCTTCGGTCTTGCTGTTGCAATAACTGATCCAAATGCGACCAATTCTTTCAGAAGGATTCGTCAGCTTACAACACAAAGAGAACCTTTTTTTATGTTTTAGTCAAAGTCTCACACTCAACAAACGACCATTCCTCATAAGTGTCGTGAATCAACGTACGTACAATCAACGTACATTTGTTTTTCTTTACAGCTGACTCGTAAATTGGCTAAATGTTTGAAATTGGCTAAGATTCCGTGGCGCTGTCAGCTCCTGACAATGTAAGACTCTTCTACACTACTATGTTTTCCCAAACCTCGCCTGTTGACGTGTCTGTCACAACCCACCTGTTTGGCGGCGGGATAATATCCCCCGAGTTTCCATTTTTACCAGAGAGACGGTGTTGTCGAGCCGCCTGGTTCTCTGGTCCACAGCAGTGAAGCGACTCCGGTGCTCAGGCGTCAGGCCCACACTCCTCTTCCCTCTTTGACGGGGGGGGTTGAAGTCAGAGTCCCGGACTCTAGAGGTGCACTGTCTTCACGTTCAGCCCTGAGTTCCGGATGTCTTCTCACACGAGCGATCCTGGTCTTCCTGAAAGTTTCATTCAGAATCTGCAAATCTTCAGAAACATTGAGCATAGAGGCAACCGCATCAGTGTTAGGGTTACCCCAACCCTAAAGTCCTGGCCGAGCCTTTAAGGATGTAACGGAGAAGTACAACTTTAGGGTTGTAAACAGACGTATGTGCCGTTGGCCAATAGGACAGATGACAAGAAACGACAACAATGAAACTACAGCTGTGTCTCAATTCGAGGTCTAACTCCTTCGGACGCTCCATTCGAAGACAGGTTGCGTCATCGGTCTCCCATCGGTTGTCCCATTTCAAAAGATCCAGATAAATTCCTCCTTCCAATTTTGCCGAACAGCGAAGGTTCCAGCGGGTGGATCTTTCCAAGCCCAACCGGTTCGGGGATTGGTGGACTTTCGGAAACCGTGGACAACAGCAGCCTCATTGCTACGGCGACGGCGGTAAGGTTCGGAACTCGCGGGCGAGGTAAATGGGAAACCCGCCAAATACCAGGCCGTCTCGATTTGTTTTCGGCTGCCGAGGTCCGAGGACGGAGGCAGCCCGCCGAAGTCGGCCCCATAGACCTCATCCTTCGAAGGAGGCGGCCGCCTGAATTGAGACAAGGCTTAAAACCGGATTTTTCTTGAAAGTAGCCAAGTGTCACTGGCTGTGAGGCTCCTCACAGTGCCTGTTGACTCTGGCAGTCCTTTAGGAGCTGCAGTAGCTGGGCCCCGCTGTTTAACCAGGCGACTGGCCAATTACAGGAGAGTTACTGTAGAGCTCGGACCCCCCCAAAAAAGAAAAGCCTCACAGACCTGAGAAAAGGAAACGTCGCTGTCAGAGCCGTGGCCTGTTCCCTCACCGCCTCACTAACAGCCGCTGTAATCCCCGTGATGACGTGAGATCACTGCCAAAGAAAACCCAGCGTTTTCGCCCAAAGTTCGATCATTAGTGTCCACGACATGCGCGGAGCCGGAAGAGGGGCAGGTTGGTTTCGGATATTAGCTCTCTGTAACAGTTGGACGGCGTTGTGCGGCGGGGTGTGTGTCTCCTGCGGCGTGGTGACAGTTTGTGTCTCTGCTCTCAGGGAGCGGAGGGAATAATACTGCCAGGGAGGCTTTTTTAATAAATCCTCAATGTGTCCAGGGTGCCCCGTCTCTATGGTAACTGAGGCTCGCATTGTGTGTGTGTGTGTGTGTTGAAACTGTGCTTTGTCTTCTGTGTGTATTTTCTAATCCCGTTCTAGTGTTTGATGGGTTTTCTGTGCAGCTCTTTAGTTGAATAAAATAAATACACTTCTTTGCACTCAAAATACTCAATAGTATTTGAGAAATAACCTCATACAACAACAAAATACACAAAATGTTCTGCACACCTAATACTATTTCCATTCCTTTCATTGCACCAAGGTCTCTGAGTTAAATATTAATGTTTTCTCGCCTTAGGAAGTAGCATAATGGTTAAATCGGTGTGTGTGTGTGTGTG
This sequence comes from Scophthalmus maximus, assembly GCF_022379125.1. Taxonomy (NCBI): domain Eukaryota; kingdom Metazoa; phylum Chordata; class Actinopteri; order Pleuronectiformes; family Scophthalmidae; genus Scophthalmus; species Scophthalmus maximus. Next base: position 2,488,222 of record NC_061518.1, read on the forward strand.
TGTGTGTGTGTGTGTGTGTGTGTGTGTGGTGTTGATAGCACACGGTGATGTTGGAGCGCTGTGTGTGAGGCGACATTAGCGCGTCGCAGCGTGTCTCGCTGCCTCGTGGAAGTGTGAAATTGGGATGAGCGGAGGTGGGAGAACAGATCGCGGTGTGTCAGCTCAGCCTTGTTACCGCTGTGAATAGTGAACTGAGAAAAAGCTGCTTGCAGATTCAGAGCCACGAGCCGAGTAATACTTCCGCGCCTCTAATGTGGTGTTGCCCGGATCGTTGTAGTGAACTCTGACCCCGCTCAGACTCGGTATTAACATTCGTCTCGAGCGGTCCGATCACAAGTGGAAAGTGGAAAGCAGCTGGACGTCTTCTGTGGATAGAGGAAGAGAAATGTATCGGGGCTGCGCTTTGATAGGTGTTAATGTTTTCCATTTGGTTCCAATTCCATAAAACACCAGAGTCCTCTTTGAGTCTAAATAATCTTTAAGTAAAATCAATTTCCCCCAGTAATAATGTAGAAAGTCTTTGCTTTAGTACTCAAGTTACTTATAGTTTTTCATCCTCAAACGCTATGTAAAACATTTATGGATTTCATAAGAGCTTTCAAGTAATATGGGCTTGAGAAAGGGAGTTGGACAGCGATACATAGCAAACAATCTGTAAATAAAATGTCTAAACTTGCACACCGTCGGATTGAAATACTGTGTATGGCCAAAATGACGTCACGACGTCGTGTCAACGTGCGTTGGATTACGCACAATAATTCAATCGCCAAATATGCAGCCAAAACTCTTTAGTTGCATGTAAAAGTTCTCTATGATTTTGCGTTCACGCCGAACGTGTAGATCACACGGACAGAGTCGATGCAAAGACACGAGGAGGCGCGAATCTCCGTCAGTTGCGCCGGGGCGAAATATTTGAACGCGAGCGAAACCATCGCGCGCCCCATTGTCGCCCAACGGCCAATTAGCAGTTGAGATCCTCCGAGCGCCACTGTCGTCAGACGTCCTGACGTTGCCCGATCTTTACTGTTCGCATCGGGACCGCGGCGAAGGAGGAGAGGCCTTGGAGTTGGACACAACCGCTTCGTGTGGCCGTGCCATTCATCCCCCTCTGCCTTTTCAGATTGTACATTCAACGGTTCACGTCCACGTGTGTGTTTGTGTGTTCACAGGAGGTTCGTCGGAGAAAGTGGAAGGAATATTAAGTGGGAGGCGAATATTCGCAGGTCGTGTTTATTCGCTTGAATACGCACAAATGATCCTGCGGCCGAAACTCACTCGCGCAGATAATAATGATCGGCGTGAACGCAGCATAACGCCGTGATGGGTTTAGACTCGGTAACATTTAATGTTCTTTTCTACGCTTTCTTCTTATAGTCGCACCAGTGAATTTGCAGTCATGTCCGTAGTTTTGCATTTACACACACACACACACGCACAAGGCGGGTCGCCATAAAAATGCATTTGCTATCCACTGCGAGATCTCCCTCTGATAGACGATGTCGCTATGATCCAGAGGAGGTGCTGAAGTAATTAGAGGCCAATGAGTTCCGACCAGGAGGAGCCTGCGGTTTCATTCAAAGTGGTTGGCATGTACACACAGCACAGACACAAACAGACGCACGCACGCACGTTCCAGAGATGCAGACACACCGGGACGATAAAGCTTCATTGCATCTCAGAAGCAGTGCAAACTGTGCACGCTGTCAAATAAAGGGGGCTACATGAATCACTATTTTACAGCGAGTTTCATTTATTTTAACTGCAAAGTGTCTGCCACTGGATGCACCATGTGCGGCTGCATATGAATATCAGGGGAACGCGCAAAGGCCGTACGTCATAGATGAACGTAACTTCATTTTCAGTGATAATCAATCGCAGAAATCATTGATTTCTGTTGATATTGTCTTCTCAGCTGTACAATGGTTTGGTGCCGCAGATTAATCTAAACTCAAATATTCTCGAGAAATAAAGAACCTCAGCTCCGTCTCTGTGTGACAAAGAAAGAAACGCAAGAAACGAAAGCGTGTGAACTTGACAGTTTGCATAATAAAAACGCCGGGCGCGTGTCCGCAGTTATGACAGCTTCCTGCTCAAAATGGGCCAAGAAATAGACACATTTCATGTATTGTCTTTGTTTCGTGCGCTAACAACGTAAAACCTCTGTTCAACAGACTCCTAGAGCGTGAATTAGTCAGGAAGACATTTCAGGAAATGGGCAGGATGTGACGAGACAGCTGCAGCCCATTCCCCAAAAAAATATCAATATGGTCGCGTCGAGTCGTCAGACAAACGCAGTTAAACATGAATGGAACTTTGAGCCCACGGCGAGGCTGCAGACCTCATCAGGACCGGTGGCGCGGCACCATGCGAGCGAGTGCTCATCTTCTGATAGAAACACCAACCAGTTTACCGTAACCCCAAACACAACCCCACAACAACACATCACTTGACGTGTTGGGTTTCCTCCAATCCTGTAAACAGGAACGTGCGAGTCCCACCGGTGGCAGGACGAAGGTGAGGACAGCGACGGACTCCCTCCGAACCATGAATCCCCTCACTGGTGTGTGACCAGGGGTGTCATGAAAACACATGAGGCATCGCACTGCACACAACATGTCGGACAGGGATGAGAGCACTCGGTGGGATGGTGGGACACGCACACACACACACACACACACACACACACACACACACACACACACACACACACTGTACAGCTCTCAGTGATACGAGAGGCTGGGCAGCAATAGGTAAACATCTGATCCATCTGCATACCAGGGCGTTCTGTGTGTGTGTGTGTGTGTGTGTGTGTGTGTGTGTGTGTGTGTGTGTGTGTGTGTGTGTGTGTGTGTGTGTGTGCGTGTGCGTGTGTGCGTGTGTGATTAGAATCATTAGTGAGTGAACGCCTTCCGCTCCACCCAAGGTGACTCCTCTCCACGCTGGTGCTTGTCAGGAGCCAGGTGATTTCTAACTCCCTCCGGGGAAGGTGTTGAGTCTTTGGGGGGGGTGGGCGGGGGGGTCGGAAGGCTCGCGGCCCGCAGGCCTCCACCAGCTCGGCCCCTCGGAAGCCGTGTAGCGGCATTGACGGAGTCCTCCCCGGGGGGCAGTAGTGTCACCACATCTCATCCCATTTGAGGGCTAATGGCCGCATTACGAGGCTGTTAGTGCCATCGTCGCGTGGCCCCTCCCCCTCCCCCTTCCCCATAAAAGCTCCATCAGGGCAGATGTCCCCGTCCTCTCGTCGGGCCCCCCCCCCCCCCCCCCCCCGCCCGGCTGCGTGTTTACTGCCAGTTTTATTTCACTCGTGCCAATCTTGGAAACGCGTCCGGACCCTTTCCACGTTAAAGTGCATTCGGTGTGTTCCTGCGTCTGGCTGTGATGAAGCGGGTGAGCCCCTCACTGGGATGTCACAAGTGGAAAATCTAATGATGTCGTGTTTGCATTTTTTTTTTAAGCACGCCGGACGGTATCGAACGCCGTCACGTCTCAGCATGGAGGTCATGGGTGTGGAGGGTTTGTTTGTTTCTCGCGTCTGCACGAGTTTGCACATTGGGACTCGTAGCCCGTCGAGGTTTGTCCTGCCTCTCGTCCTTGACGGACGGATGTCACGGGAGGGCTCGGCTATTTCAGAGGAGGCCGCCGATGAAACCAAACAACCGCCGCGTCGTCGATGTCAGCTGTTCTTCTCGTCCCAGTTGGTCACGAGGCCTGAATCCGCCTCTTCGTACGCTCAGGAGTCATTTTCCTCCTTTCACTTCTTCTCAAGTGTCCTAGGCCCTAAATGTCTGAAAGGAAAAATATGTAGATGAATGCTCCTTATGTGTGGCAGAGCATTTAAAAGTGTCTCCGTCACGGTGTCAGCGCCGCAGTGTGAGACCATCCTCAGGCAGTAAAAAGACTTTGGAGGTGTCAAAGTCGCAAAATGTTCTTCGTAAACCTGCGACTCATTTGCAGGTAAACACATTTTTTCAAGCGGCCGCTTATGTCGTCGGAACTTTGCCGGCGAATATTATGCAGTGGGAAAGTGACGTGATTTGTTTTTTAAGCAGGGAAGTTGAGTTCTCGCTGGTGTTGCCTGAGGTCAGAAGCTGTCTGGTGGCACTGACGTGCACTCGGTGACGCATCAGACCGATGACGGTTCGGTTTACCGTATGTTCTGTGTTGGCTTTTTCTTATAGATCCGGAGTTTTGACATGAAACAGTAGAATTTTTAATTTTGAAATTCAACTTTTCAGGAACATACTCTATGTTTCTGTTGTAATAACCATAAAAACAATTTTTTAATCATATGACTGCATAAAATAATACATTTTTTGGAGTAACACTTCCTTAAAAGTTCCTTCCTTAAAAACACAGCAAAACGATGACGGAACTGATCAATATATTGAGTCAACCGACAGCGAAAAGACGGAGGGGATGCACCAGTAGTCTGGCCTGCTCCTCAAAGCAATATGAATATCAAAATATGTATTTATTTTTAAAAGTATAACCTGGAGGCTTTTGAATACAAAGTTATCATCGGCGGCAATTTCATTCAGATGCCATTTTGAATCACACTTACATTAGATTGGATCTCGAAGGAAGAGTATGCAGCACCTTATTGCTTTCATTCTAAGATTCATAATTCTCACTGACCTCTCTGCTTTCTGTGAAACGAGGGGCTCCAGTTCTGAAACGCAGGGTACGTGTCCCCTTGTGTCCTCCCCCCTGAATTACGCCCCCTGACCCGAACAAACAGCTTTTCTCTCCTGGCGAATGCGAAACCCGGCGAAACACCCCGACAACGGGGCGGACAGCTGGACGGCTGGGCCGAGGAACCGGGAAGCTCCCCAAAACCTTGTTTTTGAGCTTCTCCTGACAGAATCCCTCCAACACACGTTTCCCAGATCTCACTTGTTGATGTGTAACCAGATGTCGGGCTCTGCTCCAGTCATGGAGCGAGTGCTGACGCCTAACTGACCCTGTCCAAATGACGGCAAGCCCAAACTACTTGGCAACTTGGGGTCTTTGTAACGGATGAAAAATGATAGACAGCGGGGAAAAACAAAAGCAGAAAATCAATATGAGGTGCTGGGGTCCTTGTGTGTTGTATAATAGTCGGTGTCTACGGAACAGTCACCCCCGGCGTTGACCTGAGCATCTCTGGTGACGTATCTGGTGTCTTTTGATTCGTCCGTCAGTCGTCGGGTGGGACTTTGTTTTCATCCTCAAGGAAAGAGGAACAAAATCTCCCTCTATGCATGAACGAGCATAAATCTGAACCTACCACGATATTATAGAAAAATACATTGCAAAAGTATATCCAAATATGGAAAAAAAACAACATTAAAAAGTTGAATTTGCAACTTAAGGATGATGATGGTGGAGAAAGGACACGACCGGTTCACGTCACTCGCGTCCTGCTGACGTGCGGCTGGTGGATGGCGATGATGGCGATGATGGCGAGGGGGGGCGACGCAGGTGAAGACCATGATGATGATGATGATGATGATGATGACGGTGACGGTGATAATGGTGACGATAGTGACTTTTGTTATTGTTATTATTATTTTGATTTGTTCCGGGCTGCACGGCTCCGTCCCGGCTCCCATGCATCATCCCTCTCGTGCAGCACGGCGGCCCCCTACAGGTGCGCCGCCACCCCGACTGCCGCGATGACCTCATCCGCCCTCATTACGTCCACATCGTCGCGCGCACACACACACACACACACACACACACACACACACACACACGCATGTACTCGCACACACACGCATCGTCCGCGTATGTATAAATAGTAAACTAGGCCACGGCATCTCCGAGGTATTTCTCGTCTGCCCGCATTTTCCTGCGCTTGTTCTGTCTCGGCCTCCGCCAACAAATCCTCTGAAAATCTGCCCCCTCACCACCGCCGCGTTCCACCCTGCCGCCCCTCCCTCTCCCTGTCCAGTCAGGGTCATCCATCTGGGGTCGCAGACACAGTGTGGAGCCCCCCCCCCCCCCCCCCCCATTTATTAGCTCCTCGTGTTGTCATAGGCCACAGGATCAATTGTGTGCATCAAAGGTCGCGGGCGGCGCTGTGCGGCGGGGGGCCGGAGGAGGACGAGCAGTCGGCAGAGGGCTGCCCTGTCAGCTGGAGAAATGGAATTCTGTCTGGATAAATCGCCTCGACCGTTCAGCGAGAATGGGAGGAACAGGATCCGGTGTCGCCACTCGTAGAACTGGTGACAAAAAGCCGCCACATGGAATCAATGGGGGAAGCCGGGAAAGGCGGCGTTGGCTTTTGTGCTCTCGCTGTCGGGAAAGCGAGAAGGAATCCCTTTTCTCCATTTGTTGAAAAGAAGCCACGTTTTGGTAAAATGTGATTATGTTCTTACCTCCAGTAACGGGATTATTCATTTTATGTGGTGGTATTCCTCGGGGGGGGGGGGAGGATTGGCTGTGGGAATTCCGTGTAATCCCATTGGGGATTGAGGGGATGCTCCCGGGGAAATCCTCACTGGTGCAAACACGGGGTTGTAAGGAATCGGGCATGTAAACACTGAGAAGAAGGGAGAGAAATATCCAGCAACAGATTGGACGAACCCGCTCAGCAAAAATGAGTGAAGGGAGAAAACATGTTTTTAATTTTCATGAGCTGAACGTGACCGCAGGTGATGATGCTGCAGCGGCGAACGCAGGCACATCCATGTGTACAGCTTTTGGGTGTGTTTGAGGCCAACGGTGCTTCCTGTCTGCGCGATTCATAATTCACGAAGGCCAGAGAGCGTCACCGCCACATACGGTACAGGAACGTGAGGGAGACCGGCCAGAGCAACAACGACAGAAGAAGAAGAAGGAGAAGAAGAAGAAGAGGGATAAGGGAAGGGAGAGGATGAGGGAGAGGAGGAGGAGGAGGAGGAGGGGGAGGAGATGAGCGAGCGGAGAGCCTTTTGGTTCTTGGCTCAGAGGATCAAACTCTTGATTTGTGTCCGGTGAACCGCTCCCCAACGCTGAGAGGTGAACAGCTGCACAGAGCCCGGATCTGTTTATCTCAGCTGCTTCGCATGTGCCCGACTTGTGGTTCCAGACTCGCAGGCCTCCCCCTTTGACAATTATTCCAATAAACTGCTTCCCCCCCCCCCTAACTAGACTCCAACAGCGGCTGTCCAACAGTCCTGCATGCATATAAAAAAAACAATATATGTGTTTGGTGCTTTATCGCCGAAGGTGTGTGGACGCGCTGGCATTGTGCCTCACGGTGTCACAGGTGTGTGTGTGTGTGTGTGTGTGTGTGTGTGATGGAGCTGTCACCGAGCGGCCTCAGACAGCAGACAGATGGTGGAGGAGGGAGCCTTCGCCTGCACAGCAGATTCCCATTAGATGCTCAGGTGCTTTATACCGACGGGGAGACTGTGTTGCCACGAAGGGGGGAGATAAACAATCCTGACAACTGACACAGCAAAGAAAAAAAAGAAAGAAGAAGAAGAAGATCTAGCCAGACCGTGGCCCTGAAGGTTCAGACTTCATTCCGTGTCTGTATGGATCCAGATGAGATGGATTACAGTTCCAAAATGTGGCTCAGATGGTTTGTGATGTTGCAGTTGACCTTTGGTTTTAACTTTCTTGGATTCACGGCTAAACAGAACAATGCACACGATGCACAGGGACAAGGAGGGGTTGCTGTCGTCCATGTTGGCGTCTGGAAACTGACTATCCAAAATGCAGGGAGGTTTAATCAGGAGTCCTGAAAGTTGGACGTGTCATCCGTGGATGAGTTCAGGGACTTATTTGTGTTCACGTAATTCGCCGTCACCCGTCCGCCTCCAAACCTTTTTATTTCTTGCAACTTAATGCACTTCTGTTAACACTTTGACACATCTTTCATTGCCAAGATAAGGGCATATTGTGTCCATAGTGGTTCCTGCTTGTAACAGCTTAGCTCAACGGCTAACCAGGACTTTGGCACGGGATGGCTGTTTGACACGCCCTTTCGTCATTGCCAGTGCATCTTCTCCGGTGCATTCACATCCACGCCGCACTTAGAGACGTCTGCACTTGTGATCACCCAATTGAAGGCCCCCCAAAAAACACTTTTACGCTTTCAACCACGCGTTTGCGTGTGCACGATGGCTGCTCGCGTATCCTCCTCCTGTCTGCGAGGCGCCGGTTGTGCTCGTCCTCGGGGATTAAGGCCGCGTGTCCAGAAGATGCTGTTTGCTCAGGACCAGTTGGGGCAGTGTCGGGGATGGGACGTCAGGGTATAGGAACCTCAGCAGTGACGATAACGGTGCAAAGTAGTGACGACGAGCTAATCGACAAAGTCTAATGAAAGAAAGGAATTGGCCAAACACACGTAGCACATTATCTCTCGATAAGAAAAGCACATCGCAAAACAAACAACATACATATTAGCTCTGGTTAATCCCTGAGGGAGGAGACGAGAGGGGGGAGGACGACACCAGAGGAGTAGAAAATGGAAGCGGGGAGAGATTAAAGTGTAAATAGAGGAAAATAGGGAAAAGATGTGATGAAAGGCGAACACGGAAGAAAAGAGGTAGAGAGGAGAGGATGGAGGGAGGGAGGAAAAATAGGGCGATAAACTGTCAATCATTAAACAATAATTTAGCCACTCCTTATCCAACAGTTTGCTCCCTGATTCTGAGGCGCAATAAAACTTAATTACCTGAGTGTGTGTGCGTGGCTGTGTACCCGTGTTGCTCCACCTCCCCGAGGCTCCGGCAGCCCGGTAATGGTCTCCATACATCAAGCCTCGTGTGCCTTTTTATTCCCGCAGAAAAGAAGGCGGCGGCGGCGGCGGCGGTCATCTCACCCCCTCGACGTTAACCCCCCCCCCCCAATTGTCATTCCCCCTATCCACCACCGAGGAGTAAGCACCGCTGCAACACAGCACGACAGCAGGTCGGCATTTAAAGTCACCGTCCGTAAGATGGTTTTTATGTCCCTAAGATTATATTACATCCAATGCCACGTGTGATACAGTCCGTTTTTATTTCTTGTTTTTAGTGTCCGGCCCAGTGTCGCTGAGATGACGTCCATTACGGACGAATGTCTCGATTTACGCTCTATGTAAACGCTCAGTGCCAATTCAGGCGGTAGTGAAAGGGCGTCAGCGTCCCGCCACAGGACTGCTGTCGACCACAATCCTCCCCTGACTTCATCCATACTGTAAAGGCCCAGACAAGAATTTATCAAACGTTAGGGTTGGATGCAATGAAAAAATACAAATAAAACACCAAATGTAATCAGGAGTTTTACAGAATTTTGTTCGACCCACCATCTTGTTACGTGATATTTTTGCCCAGCGCCATCTTGGTTTTCTGAAACCAGAAGTGACCATATTTGGAGGAGCAGGGGGTGGAGCCTGGCCGAGAGCTCGTCCACTGAACGTCCACCTGTGCTTGCGACCTGCACCCATTGGACGGCTCAATTACATACGGTGCTTTATCGTCTATTTGACTCTAGATGAGACCTTCATTTACTGAATCGAACATCGTGTAGTTTTGCAGAAGACTTGAAACTAGAGATTGAACCATAAACTCCTCAGGAAAAATGTTTTACTGACGTGATGAATCAAAGTGAGGAGTAGAGTCTTTTTCCTCATAGCCTTCTATTGAAACAACCAGTGGAGTCGCCCTCTGCTGGTCAGTGCAGAGAATGCAGGCTTCAGGCACTTCTGCATTAGCTTCGCTTTGCGGACTACGTCCATACCGTCTATGGGCTGTACGTGCATTATTAAAATGTATTAATCATGACCACCAGTAATCACGGGCGTCATCGGGATTGTACAGGCACACGGCGGAGCCCCCACTTTGTCCCCGTGACTCCCAAACTATTTTTTAAAGGAGGCTAACAAGGAGTCACTCGAGGGTTAGATCCCCGCCCCCGCCCTCCTCCCTCCTCCCCCCAGGTTTTCCAAAGCTACCTCGATTAACCCCCCCTCCATCTCTCTCTCTCTCTCTCTCTCGCTGTCTCTTGCTCATCCGAGCGTTCCGGCGCTAAAACATCACCAGGGCCCTTTAATTGGCTCCGTCCTGCAGAAGAAGAAAACCTGTCTGTCTGTGAACACTGACATGAGAGTCAGGGGTGGTGGGGTGATGGGGGGAGGTTGTGTGCATACGTGAATGTGTGTGTGTGTGTGTGTGTGTGTGTGTGTGTGTGTGTTTCAATGAGGTAATGGGCTGCTTGAACAACTCTCCTGTGGACAAACCCTTTTCATTCGTTGTCTTTCCCACAGACCTCCTGATGGAGGCGGCTCCGTCCTCCTCTGTTCTGTGGAGTGACCCGCCCCTCTGTTGCCCCCACTCCGCGGCACAGAGGAGGACACTTCAGCCTGCGCTGTGTGTGTGTGTGTGTGTGTGTGTGTGTGTGTGTGTGTGTGTGTGTGTGTGTGTGTGTTATTCTGTCTGCTCTGCTGCCGAAGCAGAGATGCTCCAAGTTGTCTTGGGAGTGTGTGTGTGTGTGTGTGTGTGTGTGTGTGTGCATACAGTGACCCGCTCTGCTCGCTGCATTATTTATCCCTTTCTTTTTTTTTTTTACTACCAACCTTTACTCCATGTGACGTTCCTTCTTGCGGTGATGTTGTGCAGAGAGCAGTCCTTCACAGAGGGGACCTGTCCATCAATCCGTCTCATTACACAGAGGACTCAGCCTCCACGTCACTCTTTCTTTGTGTCTTTGTTTCTTTGACTTGTTCTCTCAGTTGAATACGTTAATTAACCGGGGTGAAACTCTTCTTCCCTGTGAGTAACAAAAGCAAGCGCCCATTCAGCACAAACTGCAACCGGAGCAGCGGTTAACTTCATAGCGAGTCAGTCGTCAGACTATCTGCTGCCACCTAGTGGCCGTTCGCTCTCGGTACGTTTGCACACACGTGAAGTTGTGGCTTCTCCTGGTTTAAGATGTGTTTTTTAAATGCTGCTGCCAGATGTTCTCAAGGTGCAACTTCATCAGGTGTCGCTGAATGATTTTTAAAGATTAATGAATAAGTTTGTGTTCTTACACATGGGGAGTGAAAGTGTTAGTTGACAGGCTGAAAATCTGGAATTGAAGGTGAATGACTCCATCAGGAAAATCTTTTCAAAGCGTCACAGATCAAGCTGATGAGAAATGAATGAGACAAAACCACTCGGTGGTCGTGGGCTCAGGAGTGATGGAAGTGACCAGTGTTGTAACTTTGGATTACATTGTCTTGTGTTTTTTTTTATTTGCCTGCAACTCCTGAAATGAGACAACTCTCGTTTGATGGATCCGTGGGAGGAAATAGTTTTTTTTGTTACAGTTGCTCCAATTCAGAATAGAAACGTATGCAGAACTAAAATTACAATAAATAGAAAAAGGAAACATAAAGAAGAACAATGTAAAAAAAAAGGGCATTATGTGAATTATACTTTGAACACATATTTACATATATATTTATATTTGTGTCGTAGTATAATATATACACTATAAAGTTAAAGTTGTTATTGCAAATAAACGGATCATAGATAATTGTGATGAATTCTGGTCTAATCCAGGGCTCGTGACCTTTGACCCTCCGTGGGAGGAGTTAAGAAGTCTGATGACCTCATGCAGGAACGACTTCCTGCGACGCTCCGAGTGTTACTAGAAGTTCTCCTGTGCTCATCCAGCACGTCACGACGTGTGTGTGAGAGAAACTGTCCAAGATGAATCCAGTAGCTTGGACACGATCCTCCAGCCCCGCCCCGACAACATGTATCTGTCTGGGATTTCAGTTTCTACACGAAGATTCAATACCATGATTAATATCTGTTTCCTCTGTGTTGTGGGCTCTGTGTCATTCCGGGGGGCCGTTCCCCGTCCGACTGCGCTCTGAGCCGCGGAAATCTCTGCTGAGAATACGAATGAGACGAGCCCGGCGCGGATGAACTTAATCCCTTTTGTCGCCGAAAACAATGAGAGTGAAATCGCACCGTGCGAGGAAATGTCTTCAGGCGGACTTTAATCGCGTTACAGTCCCACGCGCCGTGTGTGTGTGTGTGTGTGTGTGTGTGTGTGTGTGTGTGTGTGTGTGTGTGTGTGTGTGTGTGTGTGTGTGTGTGTGTGTGTGTGTGTGTGTGTGTGTGTGTGTGTGTGTGTGTGTGTGTGCGTGCGTGCGTGCGTGCGTGCGTGTGCGTGCTCAGGCGTGTGTCTATAGCAGAAGATCATATTTAATGTCTTAATTAAGGGGTGATTTATGCAAATGAGGGGATTCTATTCTATTTCCCTGTAAGGCAGTTTTTTTTCTTTTTTAAAAAATCCTGGTGCAGAGAGGTTTCAGGGCGTTTCCCCGTGGAAAAAAAAGAAAAGAAAAGAGGATAAATTATCGTGAAGTTGCTGAGATAAGAGTTAATTGAATTAAAGTGGCACCCCGGGGGCAAGAACTGCTCGGATATGATGAGCTGCTGCCTGCGACTGAATTCACCAGCAAGAGCTGCGAGCGCCAGCCGCCTCCTCGTCTTATACACTTTTATAGATTCTCTCAACTGGAAATATTCACATTGTAGCTTTGGTTTTCTGCTATTTCTTCTTTTTCATACATGTAAAACTAGAATGTAGAAGTTTTGGGCCTGTTGAAAGTAGAGCCCGACCGATATTAGGGAGTACAACATATATATATCTCAATATATATATCTCAATGATCCCTAAGATGTCGTCATCAAACCTTTGTGACATAGAAATGTAAATGAGGTTTGATATTTTAGTTTAGTCGCATAAACTTTATCATAAATAACTATGAATAAAAAGGAAAACCCAAATAGAACCAAATATATAGAACTTGAATAAAGAAAATAAACAATTTATTCATCGTTTAATCTGTACAATAACAGATTTCATAACGGTAAACATAAGCGCTGATAACGGCATGCGTCTGTGACAGGCTCACATCGGCCAATCGGCCGGCCTCTGGTTGAACGGCATGCTGGGAAATGTATTGATTGACTAGTTCAACTAGAGGTTGATGCCGAGCGAGGAAAAGATTCGGCCCCCTGATCGAAAACTGCAGAACTTTTCACTTATTTCTCTTGTATCATCTTGTTCTTTTAATCCATTCACTTTATTTTCATGGGAACATTCGCTGTACAGAGACGTCTTTATGACACACACACACACACACACACGCACACACGTTTCAGCAGCTGCTGGTTTGTTTGAAGGACTCCAGTTGGGAGGTGAAGACACACACACACACACACACACGCACACACACACTTACTTTAATATTTCACTGCTGCAGACCCTCACACAATACACACTGTTCAACATTGACTGTCTGCAGGGGGGCAGGCTTGTCTTGGACCACAGCTCTCACCGACTCCCCTCTCAAGAATGTAAAGGAAGTTCTCGATTCATGTTCCTGGAGAAGGTTCTCGGAGCAGGCGGAAGTTTCTGCACAATCTTGCATTATTAATCTTCGCTTGCAGTGTTATGAAACTATTCCCCTTCTCCAGCTACATCGTTCTCCATTGCGCACTGTATCACTCTGTAGAAAGTGTTTGGAGGAGGCGACTGCAGTTGTTCCAGTTGACCACCAGAGGCCACTGCAATCCATCCCCCTCGCTGTGTTGACCTCCCTCTGGGCCTTCAGGGGTCGATAAAACGAACTGTGACTGCTCTCACCTTTTTAATATCAAACTTAAGTTTTGATAAAATACATATCATTTAGATTTTTACCAAAATTGGGTGAGTGAAGATAATTTAACCACTTTTCAAACTAAATGGACTTGTTTGAAGTGTTTTCTGGACATGACTGAGGGGACTTGACCTGTTCACCCGTGGCATAGAAATAAAAAGGAAACGTCCGATTTTTCTTCATCAGAGATGTCTAAAATAATCCATAACGTCTCCCTCTGTGCATCTCTGGAGCAGAATCGCTCCATCGTGAAACATGTTTTATCAGCAGCTTTACTGAGGAAACCCCGAGTCTGCGATTTACCATCTGGGCGTTTTGTCCTGCGGAACACCGGCTGCAGAGAGCCACGGACAAGCACCACGCCCGTAGGAAGAGCAGACGTTCCGTAGATGAACATCCAGGTCGCCTGAGTCTAATCCTGTCACTTTTTATTTCCTTAACTTTGGATTTGGAGCCGCCTCCACCTGCCTCACGTCCCCCCCACCTGCCATGGAAGCAAAGCCCCTCTGAGCCGCGCTGGTGAGAAAATGTTGTGCTGCCGAAGTTTTCTTTCAACACTATTTGCGCAAATAGTACGCAAATGGAAAGTGAGGACGTCACAGACTATAGATTAGAAAGCAAGGCCCCGTGATTAATCTTGACCGTCACTGAGAACAGACTGGTGTCCAAAAAGCTTAGGGCAACGACGAAGAGATGGACGTGACTGTGTGTGTGTGTGTGTGTGTGTGTGTGTGTGTGTGTGTGTGTGTGTGTGTGTGTGTGTGTGTGCGTGTGCGTGTTAATCTTACTTGATGTCTCTCTCTCTCTCTCTGAGGAGAAAATCTCTTTTTACCAAGCGATTATAAATACATGTTCAATATGTTTCTGTTGTGTTTGAAGGCTGATCGAGGTCAGAGTGGTTTTAGAGTGTGTGTGTGTATGTGTGTGTGTGTGTGTGTTTGTGTCTGTGTGTGTGTGTGTGTGTGTGTGTGTGTGTGTGTCTGTGTGTGTGTGTGTGTGTGTGTCTGTGTGTGTGTGTGTGTGTGTGTGTGTGTGTGTGTGTGCATGTGCGTGTGTTTGTGTGTGTGTGTCTGTGTTTGTGTGTGCGTGTGTGTCTGTGTGTGTGTGTGTGTGTCTGTGTGTGTGTGTGTGTGTGTGTAATTGCCAGTAAGTGGCTTACCGGTATCTCCACCCTGTTCCTCCTGATAAGGCCGCGTTCAGTCAGTCCACCGTTCCTCGTAAGACTGATAAGAACACTCGTCCGTCCCGTCGGTGCAGAGCCAGTCGCACGGCAACAACAGCAGAATGTTGCATTTGTTCAGGGAGAGATAAACGTAGCAATTTTCAACGTCACCAGTCTCACTTAGATTTGAATCCGTTAACCTGTTTTGTTGGCGTTTACAAAGACAGGAAGTTCAAGTGAGCCGTGGTAAACCTTGTGTGGTCGTCGAGTTTTAACGCAGAAGAAGGAGTAAGATGTGTTTCCACTTCCGACCGGAAGCCGGAAGATATGCAAACTTGAACTGGTCTGTTTCTCTCAAGTGTTTCAATTGTCCAAACCAATCCAGGGACTCTCGTGCAGACCACATTATGTTTGAATTAACGTTGGTGCAACGTGTAAATGTGCCAAATAGCAAATCAACACATATTTAAAAAACACAAGAACATACAAAATTGGTTTTGCATACATAATCAATAAATCAATGGCATTACTTTATGACGTATGAAAACATTGACAAAGGGCACAAATGTACATGTGATTAGTAAAACAATGTGTAGACAAAAGTGAAACCAGCAAAAATACACTGACAACATTTTTTGCAAGTACAAATCTATAGGACAACGACATAGTCGAGCCACTACTCCAGTTGTTTTAAGATAAAATTAGATATACCTTTATTAAATAAGAAATTTACAAAAGAGGGTTAGTATGTACAAAATTTACCAAAAGAAATAACATTACATAAAAAAACAAGGTATATAAATACTATATACAGAGCAGTAGCCACAGTTGCACATGGAATATTACAAATATAAAATATAAATATTGCACATTTTGCACATTTATAGGATTGGAGACGGAGTTTATCCTTCTGATGCTCCTCCGTTCTTTGGGTGAGGAACAAGAGGAACGTTCAGAAAAGGCCGAAGGTGCAAACGTTCTCTTTGCTCAAGGTATTTTAAAAATCCCTGATTCTGATTCAAACATGGATTTCTGAATGTGAAGACTTGTGTGTTCCGTCCTCCGCTGCCTGTTTGCTGGCTGTCATGTCCACATCTATCTTATCTACCTCTATAGTTTCTGTTGCTGTTGTTGAGAGAATGATCTTCTTCTCCTCCGCTCTGTTGAGCTTTTAAGCCTCTTTTAGCTCTTTTGTTCCAGTTCAGTTATTTCCAGCAGGTGGACTCGGACGTGACTCCAAAGTGAACGGGAAACGTTTTCCCACAAACGCCCGTATCGGGACGTCCCGGATACGACCTGGTTCCCCTGCGTTGATTTCACACGGACGCACCGCCGCCGGGGCTCGTTCAACGTTCCGCTGTCGCCGCTTTGTGGCCTCAGGCTCCAAAGGCGTGTTTCTTTTGCGCCGCGGAGGGCCGAGCGCAGATGTGCCGCGTGGGAGTGTCACTGCTGCAGCCTCTAATAAAAGACTCTGCTCTTTTATCCCGGTGTGGGACGGCTCAACTCCTGGTGCGTTGCCAAGTCCCGTTTTCTGGTGCGGGACGCCCCGGGGACCTCCTGCGCTGGCTGCTCACTCAAGTCACAGCATGGAAAATGAAGAAATCGTTTCCGTGCCCAGTGATATGATGATTAAATGATCACATATGCTCGTGCGCTGGTCACGAGAGGAGCCGCTTGAAGGCACTGCAGACGTTTACTACGAGTTTATTGGCAGAGCGGTGAATGGACTGTATTCATATCGCTATTATCAACCAGTGCTTTACAGTACAGGGGATCGAACCACCGACCTTCTGGCCCGTGTGCTGAAATAGAAATGCATATGCTGCTCAGTTATTAACTTCAGGTTTATGACTCGTACTTTTTTATGTACGTATCATTCATCAATCTGAAAAAGACACAAACATCTTTCTGTGCACTCTGAGTGTCTCTAACTCCTCTGGCGCCATCTGGTGGTGAAGTTGCAAACTGCGACCAACCGAGCGACCGACGGGGGACACGTTACGGTTCCAAACGCGGCGTATTCTGGAACCCTTTTTGTTTCAACAAGCGTATTCAACGCGACGCAGCAAACATGGAGACTCACACGGAGGTCGGGTCCACCTCATGCAACTATGTTTAACTGTTTGATTATGCATAAGCGAACACATAGTTATGGACAATGTGTTCAACTTCTGCGAATAGGTTCTTCTAAACATTACACACTGTGGCTTTAAATCATCCGTCTACACTCTCACGTCCGCGCACACCATCTCTCTCATCTCAGTTTTGGATCTCGCTTTGTCATTCTTTACCTGCTCCGTCTGCCCCTCAGCGCCGGTCTGTCGTCTGTGTGTGTGTGTGTGTGTGTGTGTGTGTGTGTGTGTGTGTGTGTTGGTCTTTGCTGGTGGTCCCCCCCCCCTCATGCCCGTCTGTTTACCCAGCGGCCCACTCTCTCCCAAACAACCGCCGCGCTGCCTTCAAATCAACAGGTAATGCGATGAAAGGTTGCGTCCACTCTTTCTCTTTCTCCCTCCCTCTCTCAGAGCTTTCAATTTATTCGCATTGGTCCTCTCGGGCTGCGGCGCCGTGCACGAGTGTGCTAACTCCTTGTGCGCGTGTGCTGACTTGTTGCTTTCGTTGGCAGCGAGGGGCTCGGTACCAGTCATCCGCCGCGGGCCCTCGCGCCGCGGAAGCCAAGCAAAGCAGGGCAGCGCCCCTGTGTTTTATAGCGGCACTAAGTGGTTTAGAATAGACACAGTTGCGCTCTGCTCACTTTATTTGATCATGTTTTCCTCAGAAGACGAAGACAATACGTCCATGTCCCGTCACCGGGCCTGTCTTGTCTCCTCCGTGCCTCATTACCCTCCGGTCTATTTATACACCTTGGTATCCGCGAGCGGGAGCTTTCCCGGCAGGAGTCGCTGAGCGGTGCCAGCCCAGGAAAGAATGCCCCGTCCCGTCCCGTCCCGTCCCGTCCTCGGTCCCCCACCCCCCTCCCCGGAAGAATCGCTCAATGTCACCCTGTCCTCCAAGCAGCTGAGATGAACTCAGCGTGAACATGTTTGGTTGTAGGAACGAGCTGAACTCGTTCCAGAATTCCAGAGTTGTTCTTCGTTTCTATGAGATGATCGGAAAAAGTTGATAAGACTTGAACCTCAACAGTGATTTGTCCTGAACTGACACTGAATTGAATAAATTCTTCAGTTAAAAGTCTAAAGTAGTTTCCAGTATGACTGTAATTCTGAACCACAGCTGCTGAAAACCGGATATAATTATTATTATTTAATATTTTTCATAAAATTGATATTGACTTAAATCTGTCAAACACCAAATCTAAATTGCTCATATATTAGAATTGAATTGAAAATACACAGACGTTCCTTTGTGTTTCTATCATCGAGGGCACGGAGAGAGAGCAGTGGAGCACTCTATCATCCTGGCATTCAGCTACTTTATTAAAGTTTCAGACCCAGAATCTGTTCGCCGTCGCTCACACTGATCCAGACCTACTTTCTAGAGAAGAAGTGGGTTGAGAAGGCCTCCCCTCCCACAGGCGAACGTGGGTAGAGCGGGTCAGTGCCGTGGAAGTGATGCTGCGGCTGACGTAGTGGGAGAGGGGAGCAGGCTAATTGGAGGAGGAGGAGGAGAAAAGCGTGTCGAGCACCAGATGTTTGGTTTATGGTTCAAATGGAAAAAAAAACGGCCCAAGTGGAACCACAAGTCGTGACGCGGGTCGATTCCCTTCATGTGGCGTCCCTCCCTCCCGCCTCCCCGCCTCCCGCCAGAGGCTTCGCTCGGAAATTAGGACTCGGATTTTGCGTCATTGGCCTTAATATAAGCGAAGTGACTGTGTCTCTGTAGACTTTGTACTGCGAGTGCGAGTTTTTACACTTTGTGGGATGCGGTGGCTCGTTGCCAGGGCGATCCTCCTGCCCCTCCTCCAAAAATCCATATCGGTCAGTCTATTCATTTACATACGTCCATACATCACATTGATATTTTGACTCCATAAGTATTTCAGCATTCAGTTTGCTACAAGTATCTGGATGTACCACTCAAAGCGGTCGTACATGTAAGTGTAATGTGATGGACACTTCATAACGTCGACGGTCGCCATCTGGGCTCAAATTTGTGGCTTTTTGGCGGAGTAATGACGGATGGAGGGATTATCTTCATCCTCCTTGAGGATGGTAGTGCAGTAGCTAGAGTCAGCACCAATGTACAATTCACAGACATTGAATAAGAGAAAATGATGAATTCAGGACAACATACGTATAATACATGTGAGTGGACCGACTGAGTTCTGACTGAGGGTCCGGTTGGAGACAGAACCGGAGGGTGCAATGAAAAGAAAGTAGAGGAGATGGAAGTTGGGATTTCTCTCTGTCCTTATTTCACCTCGTCGCTCTGCCCTCACCAGGTTTCCCCCCGGAAATGTTTTTATGAATATGAAAGCACTTTTGTAATGATCAATGGTCTTGTTACTTGTTCAAACTGAATATATATGAATATATTTGTAAGAAGTACTGTACGAGGAAGATTCATTACATAACTGCTAGTTTCAATATTTAAGAAAATGATCTTCTTGAGTTTTTGTGCAAAAAAAACTGTTCCTGTACCACATCTTGTCTCAATTACGGACACGCAAAAAACAAAAAGAGGGTTCCTGCGGTTCCCAATGAGTAATTATGATCTGAGAGTTGACACGAGAATTACATATTCCAAGTGTTGAGTCTCTCCTCTTGTGTTGACGTCGTATTAAATCCACATGATCGTGACTCTCGTGACTTAACTTCTAGTAAAATGGAAAAGGAAAAAAAAAAAAGGAGGGGGTGGGAGGAAACAAAAATAGAATCTCCTGTTTGCATTTCATCCCGTTCCACTTTGCAACTACTCCGCGACACGTTCGAGTACAGTAATGTAATAGTGAAATAATATTATCCTTAATTTTGTTCGGGGGGGGGCGGCCTGGGGATCCTCGGTGGTCCCTGAACCCCCCGAGTCTGGCGACGGCTGCAGCACCTTCCAACCACAACACGACCGCCACGTGCGTCACTCGGCCCCTAATAAAAACACGACACCCACTCATTTCTCTTCCTGCTGGCACGTGTGTGTGTGTGTGTGTGTGTGTGTGTGTGTGTGTGTGTCGCTGTTTGTGAAACGAATAAAACTTAATAACAGTCCAAAACCCACCGTGTGCTCGGTCTGAGCTTGTGAGGTGTTTAGACTCTCACACTTGATGGAAAAATTGAAATAAGTTAACAGGAAGTACAGCAGACCTGTGGACACGCGGAGACTTTGATCGGGATCACTCCAGTTGACAAACCTCCATTTTCCATAAAAAGCACTTCAACAGAATTATGGTTTTATTAAGACGGCCAGTCACCCCCCCCCCCCCCCCCCCCCACGTTTACTGCTTCCACCAGTCATCGCAGAGCACAATTTTATTTGACATCTTACCTCATTAAGGACACTTCCCCTGTACACTTTAGACATATGGCCGTCGTTAATATGGAAATGTGCAGGTGTGGCGAGAGCTGCGGTCTTGCTTTGCGGCTGATTTATATTTGTTTGGCGTGGGTGTGTGTCTGTGCAACATATATACATATTATATATATATATTACAGCATGTTTTAAACACGGTGTCCGTGTTACAGTTTAGCGGTGAACACTGAGAACTCCTGAACAGTCTCTGTCCGTCTGCTGCCGCCACACTGAGCGGCCCGATGAGCAGAAATAGCTCCGACTGCTATTTTTCTGCTATTTCTTTTCCGGGGCCCGCTTCATCGATGAGGCGGCACGTTGCCATGGAAACAGCAGACAAAGGCGAGGGCGTGTAAGTGCGAGCAGGAGAGAGGGCTCCCTCGAGGAGCGGTGTGTGTGTGTGTGTGTGTATATACTGTACGTTTGCATTATGGATCTTGAGGTCCGTATCCCGCCTTGTTGTGCGTCGTCTTCTCCGTTCAGTGCGAAGCGTTCGTGTTCGCGGACACCGATGATGCTGTCGCGGGGCGGGAGGCGATATCCATCCGCGCGCGGCGGTGCGTTTTCGTCGGGGAGCATTGTGGGACGGTACAAACCATCCGACCCGTCACAACGTGTGCGTGACATGTTGTCGCTGTATGTTACTGTAACTTCAGTTGCCTCCCAGAAGCGCTCGCTCCTCCTAATGACTCACTCCTCTGCGATATTCCCAGATTGTCATTCCAACCACTGCTCCTGCGTCTTGCTCCCTCATTACTCTACAGGGAATGAACTTGATTCATTTACTTTGTCTCATAGTATCACATTCAGCTGCTGCTGCTCATTTGTCTGATGCCATCATTCACATGTCTTCTTCCAACTCGGACCCTGTGGAGATGTGGTTCGCGAACTTCTAGGCTTTGTGACCAAATCGGGAGTCTGCGCATGGCCCCTCGTCAAAAATGCTGCAGAATTAGTTTTAAGTTCCGTATTTAGAGGCTTGAAGAGGTAAAACTCTTAAAAAGCAAAGAGGAAATGTTACGTTTTCATATTAAACATCAATCTGATGATGCTGTCTCGGAATGACAACAGTCGGCACTTTGTTGTGTGTATAGATTATTGTAATGCGATCTAAAAAGTGGCAGGTCGGTCGATCAGTTCTTTCCTTCGCAAATAATACGCATTAGAATCAATGTTTTCTTTGGTGGATTGTGATGAAATGTTGGAAGAAGTCTGCGGATGTTCTCAGTCCTCCAGCTCACGGAGATCTGAAAATGTTGGAAACAAAATGATCGACAGTGCGTTAAATTCGTGTACGTATATCAAATTTTAAGAAAAAATGCATTCAGTCAAAAGTCTGAATAGATGAATTTAGTTTGTGTTGCAGCTTTTAGATTTATTTTATTTTTCCTCTCCCTCTCTTGTTGGACCCTGCAACTGTATCTGGCGACCTCTCATTTAAAATCAGACACATGTAACGTGCTGCGTGATGGAGACGCGTACAAATCGACTGCATTAGGTTTAACCGTGTGGACCACGAGACCCGGGTGGAGAGGGAGATCTCGGGAGGAGGAGCGGCGCCGTGCGGATCGAATCCGACTGGAGTCACGCCTCCATGTTCTGGAACATGGTGACATCTTCATCAAAGAGCTCCTCTGATTCGATTAGCGCCGCTTTCAAAACGCCGGGGCGTGCGAATCCAATTGAATTTTCCAGACCTTTTTTTTTAATGAGAAATTACTGTCTAATTGAATATCAGGTTCGTAGTCACGGGAGCAGATTGGATGGTAATGAGTGGCCGACGAGAACGTTCTTTCAAGGACATGAAACCGAAACGTCGCGGAGAATTCTGCGGAACTCTCGCCTCAGATCTGCACAAAGTCTGTTTAAAGTTTTTGTTCGAAAGCAGATTTATGGCATTTATGCGACAACATTAAATATGACATTGGGATTAAAACCTGAGTCAGAAAAGAAGGATCTGCGCAGGATGGGCGCTACCTGTGCCATGAGCAGCGGTGACCTCTGACCTCTCCTAAAAAGCCTCCTGCCAAGTTGGGTTCCCCCTCCTCCCAGCAACCGATCCTCTCTCTCTCTCTATCGGGAATCGGAGCGTTTAGTCGGCCTCCTCTGGTTTGCGTCCGTCTCCGTCAGCTCTTAACACGTCCACCGCGCGGCTCTTCAAAAGGCTGCGGAGTCCAGTGGCGGCGTGCCAGCGAGGCAGAGGTGCTGCTGGGACGCCGCCAGCTGCAGTTCTGGGACCGGCTCCAGAGTCGGCCATCAAAAAGAACAACCTGCTTTAATCGCTATGGAAACCTGCTGCCGAGCCTTGGCCGCCACTTCACTCCCCCAAAAGTGGATTCATCCCTTTTATATTGGGGATGATGTGATGGGAATCTGCTGTTTTGGTATCTTCGCTTCCTCTTAGCAAATTTTGTTCCAACAGAAATATGTAAAATTATAACCAATTGAAGGCATCATTTCCCACAATACCTTTCCCACAACTCCTCAGGAGGGAGGCCATGTCCAAAATCATTCACTGATATCATATAGTGCACTGTAGTTCTCTCTCTGTCGACCTGCATACTAACACAAAAATTCAAACAATCGTTTTCCACATCATGTTCACTCCTTCCTGCTAAAAAAAATCTCACCATGCAACATGTCGCACATGTATAGATGTGAAAATTGTGTGACTTCACACCTGCCACCTGAAGTGTCAGTGTGATTTTTCACACAGCATCTGCTTTTTAAAAAATTTCCAGAGTCCAGAGGGTTTTAAATTGAGTGATTCCACAATATTGTTATCTACGGAAGAGTATTATGGCATGAGAGAAAAAAATGAGGGGGAAGATTTTTTTGGGGGGGTATTTAACATTTCGAGAATAAAGTCGAAGTGTGGAGATTAAAGTCGAAATAGCCCTAAACGTCCGTGTTGTGGTTCCAGTTCATCTGTCACACATCCACGTCAACTAACGTTAGCAAAGCTACGCTAGCTTCGCTAACTGCACGTCTCTCAAAGTTCATCAGCAGTTGTTTTGCAGGTGAACGTTATCGTGTCAGGACGCACGTTGACGTTCATGTTGCAAACAGCCGTTGTCACCGCGTCGTTTCTTCCAGATTCAGCCTGTCAATAATAACATCGCATCTTTACAGCTTGGTGAGCAGCTAGCGTTAGCTTAGCAAACTGGCTAGCAAAACATCAACATCCGGTTGTTTGGTGCTGCTGAAAAGTGCTTCCGGGTCACAACCTTCGACTTTATTCTCGACATTTCGACTTCATTCTCGAAAAGCAAGATAAAAAAAATCTTATCAATACTAATACTAATACTCTTCTCTTTTGGCCTCGTAACGTGTAGCAGCTAACGACCACTGCTTAACTAGCGGTGCGAGCTAGCATTGTGAATTAGCATTAGCTTCAAGAAGAAGCCAGAGGGGGAAGGACCGGAGAACATCGACTGCACTTTTATAGCTCTTGTTTATTGTCTTGTCTCGTGATTCAATTCATGAGATGCAGGAGTTGTGTTTCCTTTTCGCTCCTAAAGAGACATTTCTCTGTGTGTGATTGTTATATGCCGTTAAGCTTTTGACCTTTGGTTCCGAGATCGCTGACGCCAAGACGTGACACTTGACCACCGATGCGTCTCGTAACTACTTCAAGTTAATATTCTTTCCAATAACGCGTCGTTCGTCAAGAGCGCAGTCGATAGAGGTCGACGGAGCTTCGAGGTGCAGATTAAAGCCCTAATTCAACGTTTGTGGTCGGTCCTCCTTTACTCCCGGTCCCTCCGGGGACACGTAAAACCCAGAGCTCAGCAGTAGCAGGAGGGGGTCACGGTGAAGTCACCATCACTTCAGGGCAAAAGCAGTGAGATGACCCCTTCCCCGGGCTGGCAGTAATATCCTGGGGTTTCCAGGGGTTTAGTACGGACCAATGACTGCGCAGGATCTAAGTGGAACCATCTTTTCTTTACGATCCAATATACAGTATGTACCTGTAATGGCTTGTTCCCATACAGACGCCAGAGTAAAGTGAGATTATCTGCTGTCACTTTGTGTTTCCTGCTAGCCCCCTCCCCCCCGAGGGCCACGTAAATAATAACTCTCATAACCGCTGCCGCTCATAAACACACTGTGAACGGCTGAGAGTGTGTTTTTTTTCTTCTGTTTGACCACATTGGAGCTGACGACCTCAATCTTCCGCTTTCTCCTCGCGCTTAATCCCATTCCGGGGGTCACAGAAGGAGGCACTGGAGTTGGTCCCAGCATGCACTTGGCATCGGGGCAGAGGAACAGACCCGACAAAAACAGGTTGGCAGTCCATCGCACGGTGGCCTCAAGTTGACACGGGAGGCCGCTACGGAACCATATGGGGCTTTTTCCCGGAGCCCACAGTTTCCAGGTTGGAATCCCCTGAAGTGGGAAACAGCCGACAGGTTGATTCCACCGCGTATTCGAATCGTTAGGAGGCAGCCGACCCCCGCCGTTTGTTGAGAAATCAGCCTTTTCACTTGTAATAATCTCAACTTTGCAGATCTTGACAAGTGGTTACGGTGAGGACGGTGAGTCATCTATCGGGAAAACCTACAGGCGGAGTTCTTTCTCCCCACCGCGGAGCCCTCTAGGAATTCTTTTTCCTCTTCTCCAGTGAAACCAATTATTCTCGACAGCGCTGCTCAACAAGGAAAAGAGAGGGAGGGAGGGAGGGAGAGCGTGCCCCCGGCTTCCCCTCCGATGAACGAGCCAATCTATTAGCGAGCCATGTGATTTAGCCGTGTCTCGAGATGGGGAAATGTTATCGTCCAAATAAATTCATTCAGGCTGCACAGAAGCGACTGGCTCCTCCAAGGCTTCATTTGAAATCGTTGCACGCTCGTCTGCTGCCGCTGCCGCTGCCAACAGGGGCCAGCTGAGTAGTTTCTGAAGAGCTGCCTCGGGCCGACTACCAGTGGATGGCGGACGGTCGCAGGCCCCAGACGAGCATTTAACAGCGAGCGGCCCCTTCCGCTGTTTCATCCAAACTCTTGTAGAGCTCGTCGAAGGTTTCGCCTCGCTGTGACTGGTTAGAATAAACTCGCTTTCTGCTATGAATGCCAAAGGGGCTTCGTCTTATTGCTGTGCTCCTACGTTCATGTACAACAGAATGAAACTGGCGTCATTTGGTAGGACGACTACTGAATTTGGTACGGAAGGTCAGGGTTTGATTGCAGGCTATCCCAGTGTGGGCATCCCTTGGGCAAGGCCCTTAATGCTTCTTCTTTCTTCATATCAACGGAATGAACTGATGGTATCAGCAAGCTGTTCACTGCCAATGATATTTCTTTTCCGAGCACACTGTGCACGTTGACTGTTATTTTTCCGATTCCATTTCCATGCCTATCTACGTCTAACCCATAGGGTCCGTCCCATTTCCCTTCTTGCTCCTACCCCTCCGTTCTTCCACTCCAGCTTCAGTCAGCATCTTACCACCCTACGTTTGAAGGGGCCGTTTGAAGTGGTTTTGAAGGGGTACAACCCCCAACCCCTTGATCTTCAAAAGAAATGGGACACCCTACCCTACCCTACGCAGGAAACGTGCTAAACTGAGGGGTAGGGCCAGGTTAGGGGAAGCGGGACGGACCCTTACAGTCAACTCCGTGTAAAAAGGGAAAGATTGTGGTCTTGGATAAACATGTTGACTTCCCCAAGTTTCTCAATCGCTTCCTCTGATTTAAATCAGGTGTTTCGGTCGCTGCACCTGAATCCTGATCTCCAATATTGAAGATCTTTGGATATTTCACTTAAAAGGTTGAAAAACAAATTGCCAGTGGACATAATCACGGCAATGATTACGTTTTCCTCCAACAACAATTGCAGATTTGTCACCGTAACATTCAGTGGTGCAGGCGAGCCGAGTTCGAATTTTGTATCAGCTGTCGTCGGTTTCATTGATATTTCATTGTTTCATTTACATTTTTACTTTTATCACCACACACTCATGATGTTAATGTTTCATATTCTGTTTCCACACTCCTTCAATTCTGTTTTTGTTATAGAACAGTTGTATCCCTGTACTGTAGAATCATTTTTCTGCCTTAATAGAAACACACTGTACATGTTTTACTTACCATAAAGTGTTTTTAATTGAAATATTCTTTATTGGAAACTGTTAATGTTTATCACTTTGACACAAGGTTAACACAGCTGATTGGATTTCGCTTGGGGATAACCGTTGGCTTTTTAAATTTTTTTTTATTTTTTACAGCTTTGAAATTGTCAGAGATTCTGACTCGACTCCAAATCCTCAGGGCGAGTTCGCAGGGTCAAGACATCAGATTAACTGTATTGTGCTGTGGTCATTTCCTGGCAGGCTGGTGCAGGCTGCCGCTCCCCCTCTGCAAAGTTTAGGCCTTTTCATTTTTATAATAGAGGGAAAGAGAGAACTGAACTGGGTCACGAATGATGCTGATGGAGGGAGCAGGAGAGAGAGAGAGAGGAGCAGAAAGCGACGGCAATACGACGGTAACGGAGGGTATTTGTGGCCGAAGCCTCGGGGGGGGGGGGGGGCTGTCTGTCACTCTTAGCATCACACACACAAACATGCTTCGCTCCTCACGTCCATGTTAAACACAACACAGGATCCTGTGTGTGTGTGTGTGTGTGTGTGTGTGTGTTCCACCTCTCCAGATCTTTGGTGTTGTGGTCGTGTCGGCGTGTGCATGCGAGTGTGTGTGCTGGTCCACGAGTGTGTGTTGGCAGGGGAAGGAGCTGGCAGCGACGCTGATGTGATCTGACATGGTCGAGGCCTCTGTGGCTCTCCTAGTCGCTTCCTCTCCTCCCTCCCTCCTTCCCTCCTCCTCTCCTCCTCTCCTCCCTCCCTCCTTCCCTCCACCCTCTCCTCCTCTCCTCCTCTCCTCCCTCCTTCCCTCCACCCTCTCCTCCTCTCCTCCCTCCCTCCCTCCTTCCCTCCACCCTCTCTTCCTCTCCTCCCTCCCTCCCTCCCTCCCTCCTTCCCTCCACCCTCTCTTCCTCTCCTCCCTCCCTCCCTCCCTCCCTCCTTCCCTCCACCCTCTCCTCCTCTCCTCCTCTCCTCCCTCCCTCCTTCCCTCCACCCTCTCCTCCTCTCCTCCTCTCCTCCCTCCTTCCCTCCACCCTCTCCTCCTCTCCTCCCTCCCTCCCTCCTTCCCTCCACCCTCTCCTCCTCTCCTCCCTCCCTCCCTCCTTCCCTCCACCCTCTCTTCCTCTCCTCCCTCCCTCCCTCCCTCCCTCCCTCCTTCCCTCCACCCTCTCCTCCTCTCCTCCCTCCCTCCCTCCCTCCCTCCCTCCTTCCCTCCACCCTCTCTTCCTCTCCTCCCTCCACCCTCTCCTCCTCTCCTCCTCTCCTCCCTCCCTCCCTCCCTCCCTCCCTCCCTCCTTCCCTCCACCCTCTCTTCCTCTCCTCCCTCCACCCTCTCCTCCTCTCCTCCTCTCCTCCCTCCCTCCCTCCCTCCCTCCCTCCCTCCTTCCCTCCACCCTCATTCCCTCTCTTGTTCATTTAGGCATTTTGCCTTTTTTTGGGGATCATTTCATAACTGTGTGTGTTTATCTCTACAGCTCTCTCCTTCTCCGTCCCGATCTACCACCGACTCTCCCGTGGCTCCGCCGCGATCTCCCGGCCTCGCTCATCCGTCACAGTCACTCCAGCGCTGAGTAAATCCGCCGAGGGTAAAGGCGAACCGAGGAAGTCTCCCGTCACTTAGTGAAGAACGGCCCGCACAGCTCGTACGCGACGAAGCCCCCGTTTCATGTTTCACATCCTCGCAGGCATTTTACACGAATCATTGTCAGTGAATCTATAACATCTCATGTGGCTCTTGGAGAGGCACCGTGACCCTGGTGTTCTCGTCAGTGTCGTGCCGGGTTCGTGTCCTATTAGACAGAACGGTGACTTCCCTCGCTGATGACTTGCCGATGACCTGATGTGAGTATTATTAAAAGGCCGCGTGAGTCGGATGCCGTGAATCGGAGCTTTCCAAACAGTCGCGGGTGCGATTATATGACTTGCTTCCCAATAACAGGTCGGAAACTCCTGATTGCGAGACATGAACAAAAGTAAGAATCCTCACGTCCGATCCCTCGCCCCCTTGTTGTCATCGCAAGGATGAACACCTTGATCCTTTTTGTCGTCGCCCCCCCCCCCCCCCCCCCCCCCCCCACCCATGTGCGTTCGCTACTGTATCCGAATGTTTGGCTCCCCAGTTGGCACGAGCACGGGCAGAAAACAGGATTAGCCCAGAGAGCGGCGAGCGGGGCCCGACGCCCTGACCCGGCACGCCGTCGGAGGCAGCCCGGGCCCCGCTCACTAAGCTCTTTAAAGGATTGCCCGCTGATCGAGAGCACACCTCCGAATAATCCGATCTCCAGATTGCGGCTGTCAGAAACTGTCCGAGGTGCATTTAAAGTGGCGTCTGCTGCCAGATGCCCCTGGCGGGCCCGACGGCAGAGGGGCTGTTACCGCTCTCGGGCTGAGTGAGTCAAGGGCAGATCGGAACGTGACTGACACGCGGTTTGATTTGACACTCGTTTTTTGGACAATTCATAATCTCGTTTAGGAAATTAGGAAATGTAATTTTGGTGGGCGGACGTTCAGCTGCGAAAACTCATTTAATAAATTGATATTAGAGGCTGACATATGCAAAAGGAAAACACAAATGTAGAAATCTAGTGTATATGTATGTATATTAAGTTCTTATGATATATATGTACTTTTTTTATATTTATTTTTTCAGCACCAGCTGCTCTAATTCAGATGACACTATGTGGTGTTAGCATGACTGGATTTTAAATTGAAAAATGTCAAGATTTTTTTTCTCTTTGCATTTTTTTTTTACATCAAATATAATTTGACTTTTAAAAGATTTCCAAGTCAAATTCTGTCAAATAAAGTAGATTTATTTAATTAAATTTTTTATACAATTTGGACATTTTTGAATTTGAATTTTTTCTGGAAGTTACATTATCATTTTAATGCAAATTTTATTTCCATTTCATCTAAAATTAGATATAGTGTATATATTTTTTCACACAAATATACAAAAAATACAA
>NC_061518.1:2525000-2575000 GCF_022379125.1 Scophthalmus maximus
TCCATATCTGGGTCGGCAGCCACATAATAAAAAAAATAAGTGTAATAGTGAGGCATGCTAAAAGGAATAACCGGAGGGTGGCCATGACTTTTGGAGAACTCCTCAATCATTCCTGGGAATTTTATGAGATTTCTATCAAATATGCTTACTAAGAACTTGGCGAAATATGTGTTAGATAAAACTCTTGAAGTGGTCAAACCTGTAGATTTACCCCTGAAACAAAAAGTCAAAAACTTCACATAATCCGCACTAAACTAGTGAGAATGGAACTAAGTGGAGTTCATTACTCCGCTGAGGCCCAATAATCCTGCACCTGATGGTCAAGGTCTTTACGTGGAAACGTAGAAGAAGAAGGAGAGGAAGTGGTCGGAGAGCCTAAAATGATTTATTTGTCATAAAACAAAAAAAACAAAAGTCCTGCAAAATTTGCCCCTTAATCTGCGTCCGTTCCACCAAGTTCAGTGGAAATCGGTTCAGTCGTTTTTGCGTAATCCTGCCAAAAAATGACCCCCCCCCCCCCCCCAAAAAAAAAACATTCACGAGAGAAAACATAACGTCATTGGTGGAGGTAATAATTCCATGGGCCAACTTTCCAACATAGTGTTTCCCCTACCATTGAATTGAGGGGGTGCCCCGCCCCTCCGATGGGAGCCACCGCCACCCCGAAAAGTAAATTCATCAATTAATCAATTATTATTGTTATTATTATTATAAATTTCTTTGTCATAAAGTCATTCATGGTCATTTATGGTCAATTTCCATATGTTCCTTATTCCTCATTCCTGTTTAAAAGATTGTGGATGGAACGTGATTTGTGAAACCATACCCCCCCCCCCCCCCCACCAGTGAACCTAGGGGAAACACTGCAACAGACCAACACATGGATTCATCACTGCCTTGGCAGCGATGCTGTGAAGATTTGCACCAGGAGGCTTCGTTCACACAGACACAAGCGGCAGTGTTATGAAAAAAAAAAATAGAAAAAGAATTTTGCAGTGACACAGCAGTGTCGCCCGACCGTTCTCTGTTCCTGGTAGATTAGTTGTGTTTTTTTAAATGTCGCCTGTCAAGGCCAGAACATGTGATCACTGCTCCTGTGAGCTGTAAAATCCCGTTGTGTAGTAATGTAACTCGAACCTCACTGAGCTGTGAATTCATATCGGTGCAGCTTCCCGCCCAGACGTCCATGAAGTCCGTATGACGGCCGCATCCTCGCAGATCTCCTAATGTCTGCGGACGTTAATCTCCGCGGCCAGCATCCGCCCCACGCGACCGCGTGCTACTGTCCAGATGAAATACAGTACAAACAGTTATCACTGTCAATACGGCCCATCTACAGCCAAGCGCCCGGCTCTATTATTAGACGGCCGTGGACTGTCATCAGGTATCTTCAAAACGCTGCTCCATAAATCACAAGCCCCCCCCCCCCCCCCCCCCCCGTCCCCCTCCCGTCCCCGTCCTGCTCTGTGAAGTGCTGCGCTCTGATCTGTCTGGGACATGTTTACACGTCACAGAGGGTAGCAGGGAAATAAGGAAAGTTTCCCTTGTTATGTTAAGCTCTTCTCCCCCCCACCCCCACCCCCCACCCCCTTTTTTTATTCTTTCCATTTTCTAAATCGCAGAATGACGTCTGAGGTCAGCGGGCGGGAGTCTGTGTGTTTTCCTTTGCGCGGCGGTCGTGTTCGTAACGTCGGGATGCAGCGCGAGTGCTTCTAGTCCGGGAGGCTGTCGCCCTTTTTTTAACTCTTCAGTCAGATGTTTATGATAAAATGGAAAATCTGGGACCTGCAAGTCAGTGGAATATCCACAAATGTATGAATGAAAAGAATTAGATTCCGGGCACACACTGTATATACTCTATTCAGGCCTATTTGTGTTGTATTAATGCCATTTAATGACGTCATTATGATGCAATTTATATATGGGGACAAATTATTAGTTCATATAAATAAGATGTAGATTGTGTCTCTGATCTAATGTCCTTGTCTGACTCGATAGTGACGTCAGATTCTTACCATATGATCATGAATTATATTTTGATCTGTATAGGTCCTGTCTATGGTTTAATAGGATGCAGAGATACCTTTTTATTATTTTTCAAATATATGCATGACATCATTTTCTGACCTCTACATTGTGACTTTTTCATGACGCCACATATGCAAATGACATCGTATGGTTGGGAATAATTTTGACATTGAGTTTAAGATTGTCCACCAAGTTTGGTGAAAATCCATCCATGCAGTGATACAACATTTAAAACAGAAAGAAAAACTCATGAGCAGTTTTAAAATGATTGAGTAGTATCTCTCTTCGTCACACACACACACACACACACACAGCACGACCACACAAAATCATAATCAGATATTAGCATTTACATAATTTAGGATTAATGTAACAGGATTAAGATTTACATACTAAACTCATCCGCTCCTGGATTAGATCATCGCTCTTATAAAGTGCATGTTAAAAGTGTGTGTGCGGGCATGCGCGCGTGTGTGTGTACGCGCGTTACATCCATCTGTACTTACTCTAATCTCCTCTGATTGGCCGCAGGATGAACTGAGATGATCTTTTCTGAATTTGAAGCAGAACACTGAGAAGAGTCGGCCCATAATTCCGAGCTTTACCGTTTCTCGTCAACGCTGTTGAGTTTTGTGTTGGTTTTGGATTGTGGCCTGATGGTCAGATGCTTCCTTAATATGTTTCCGCTGTCATTTCAAAAGAACAAACTTTTCAGTGTAAATGACGAGTTAGGATGGAGATTTCTGTCGATTCTCCGTCTTTCAGCCTCCAGCAGGTCATCATCACACCATATATCATGAATACTGGTGATTTCACTGCCACCATGCGACTGACGTTTCTGATTTGAAGTCAAAGATCTCAACAATCATTTTTTTAAAAACAGCTAGTTTGATAATCGATTACCCGTTTATGGTTCATTTCTTAAAAAATGATCCAAACATTCCCTTGTTCCAGATTTCCAAATCTAAGGATGTAGATTTTCTTTCTACTTACGTTATTGGAAGTCTCAATATCTTGAGATTTGAAGACGTCAGCTTGGGATACAGTATACATTATACATGTTTTCATGTCATTTAAGTTTTTATTTGTTTTTAACGTATAACCATTTATACAAATATAAAATGCCCACAACAAAATACACATACAGAAAAATTAAGAATAAAAAATAAATATTTTTTTTTAAAAATTGGACACATATGTTACACGTTTATACCTACATGGCATGTCCATAGGAATTTTTAAGACACATCACCTTTAATGTAGCCCAGAAATTGTTGCCATATTTGGCTAGTCTTGGCTTGGGTATTGTCCAGTCTGGCAATCATATTTTCAAAGGCAGCAGTCTCAGTCATAAGTTTGAACCATTCTGATATTTCTCTTCCAATGACTTAAACCTTTTGTGACACTTTAAGCAAAACATTGAAATCAGTTGATAAGAAATTGATGAGTTCATTATGATGTCCGTGGCTTTCAGAGTACAATGAGCTACTGGCGCTCGCACGTTGTTTGGTCTGTTAGGAGCTGACTCCTAACAGACCAAACCACTGTTGTGTTGGAGTTTTCATTCTCGGTGTGATTAATAAATGGCGTCGACCCAGACGAGCAAAAGGAAGTGAATTCCCCCGAGGTTCGTTGAGCGTCCGGTGTCAACGAGTCCAAAAAGGTTTTCAAATCTCATCTTAGTTTGAGGGAGTTTACAAATCTTGATTTATGTACACACGGGAATTTGAATTCCTCAATTCACGTATATGATGGAAGAGGCGAGGAGAAAATGCAGAGCCTGCTCTCTCCCCCGTTTTACTTTCTCTTTTTTTTTTTGAGGGTTCTGCGGCATAATTTGAGCCAATGCCTTGGCAGCGTGCGCCGAGCCTGCTGGGAGTCGGGTCTGATCTGACACGAGGCCACTAATTGGCCGTCCTCCTGTTCAAAAAACGGAGGAGAAGCTTCGTGAGTCAGAGGAGGGAGAGAATACAGCGAGTCTATTAATACACCATTTTCACTGTCGGCCCCTGTAATATACACTGTACTTCATGAGAATTGTGAAGCAGCGATTGAAGGATGACGCACTGATTCGGCCCGATACTGCGAGTGAAAGATAGAAAATATTGGTATTATATATATTGCTCTCAGTATTTTACTATCTGGAAGGTGAAATGGAATGTGTGGCTACTTTGGCTCATGAATCATACTCATTTCTTTTGAACTGTACATGAGATAAGATATGATAATCCTTCATTCGTCGCTCAATGGGGACTTTTGTTATCACAGCCGCAAAAATAATCATCAAACTTGAAATATCAACAGCAACAAGAAACAAGTCACCGCAGTCTTTCCAGGTCAATTGTGGCTATTTATCCTCTTTTCAAACCTCTCCAGTGGATTTAACTGTCATTCTCCGTGATTAGTCAGTCAAAATCTAATAATGAACAAGTAGACATGCAACATAAACCTAAGGAAATATAAAAGAATGAGAAATATAGAATGTGAAAAAGTGTTGACAGTTAAAATAACGCCTGAGTGAATCAGTATTGCGCCGAAAGCCTGGTTGACATCTTTCCCGCTCAATTTTTAAATAATGCTTCCATCTTTATTCTTCCATCCATCACGCGTTGAAATTCTTTTTCTTAATTTTTGCACATTGAAAACAATGTCCGGAGTCTCGCCGGTGACTCTGTGATGCTGCGTTCAGGCACAGTGGGTCTTTGAGATAGCGGTTTGACCTTTCCCACGTCAACCACGCCAGCTTAGCATGTTAGCTGATCGCCAATGTGGCTAACATTCCCTGAATTTGCAGCAGACACGAGGTACGGCTGAGGCCGATGGGAGCGTTGTCACGGAGGATTTGCAGGAGGGTCATTGTGGCCGTTGATGGCGGCGCTGCATGCGCCGAGGAAACACCGCCGCGCCCAGGGCTCCTACTCCTCCACAGGGACACGCTGCGTCTTCGCCACAGTTTCGCGGCGATTCTTCGGTAATTGTTGGGACATTTCACTGCAGACAAACAAAGCGTCGACGTGTTACGTGGAGCAATAAAGAGGAGACGACGGAGGAACGTTCCAGAGGATCGATGTGGTTCATCCTCTGGGGAACATGAAAACAGCAAGTGGAGTGAAATGGTGAACTGATCCGACACTGCAAATCCCTGAAGTCAGACCACAAGAAATAAAATACCTACTCAACAAAACACCTTTGTCAACAAACTCTTCAAATCCTGAATTAATCCATTTTTGCATCGCTTGAAGAATATTGTTGCTTTTATTGCTCGTGGGATTCGAGTCAAACTCCCCTCAAATGAAATCATCCTTCAGAACTGACCTACCTTCAGTAATTCATAGGTGAAATGAAATACCTTCACATGATTGGGTTATTTTATATATATATATATATATATATATATATATATATATATATATATATATATATATATATATATATGAAAAGAAATGAATACAGAGAGAGAGAGAGAGAGAGAGAGAGAGAGAGAGAGAGAGGGAGGGAGAGCGAGAGAGGGGCAGGCTGCAGGAGCATACTGAGTCCATGTGTTGGGCTTTTCTCCACACTGATCTAAGCCACACCTGCTGCTGCTGCTGCTGCTGCTGCTGCTCACCACGACTTCCACCAGGCAGCGAGGAGGCAGCGCTGCGTGTTCCTGCCTCTGCAGTCACAGGCTGAGCAGACGCCGGAGCCGACGGTCGCCCTTGTCGCCGCGCTGCTGCCTTTTCCCATTCTTCTTTCTCTCTCCCCCCGCCCCCCCTCTCCTC
This sequence comes from Scophthalmus maximus, assembly GCF_022379125.1. Lineage (NCBI taxonomy): Eukaryota > Metazoa > Chordata > Actinopteri > Pleuronectiformes > Scophthalmidae > Scophthalmus > Scophthalmus maximus. Next base: position 2,530,790 of record NC_061518.1, read on the forward strand.
CATCTCTCGGTCTCTGCTCGACGGAGCTCGGCCTCTCCTCCTCCTCCTCCTCCTCCTCCTCCTCCTCGTCTCATCCCGGAGCGGCGGTGTAATTAACGAGGCTCCGGGGGAGAGACGCTGCTCCGCGGGGTCCTACAGGACCGCTGCCAATGCATCGCAAGGAGGACACACTCGCTCCGCCGCGAGGCAACTGGGGATTCCTCTGAGTGCGAAGTGGGATTTTTTTTTAATTTTCCCTTTGCCGGACTTTGCAGCGTGGATTTTTTCCTCAGTTTCCCCAGCCGGACAATTTTTTGGGGGTATTTTTGGACAGGAAATGAGGCGCTGAATCCACCTGGCGCCCGGGGAGCGACTGCGTGTTGGGCAGACGCACACGGGTGCCCGGTCAGGTGCGCGGCCGCATGCGCGCGTCGCTTCCGCCCGGCAGCAGGCAGACTCCCGCCTCAGCGTGACGGGCCGGGGAGCGCGCGGCCACCGGGCAGCCGGGGGGGAGAAGATGCCCGCCATCCTGGTGGCCTCCAAGATGAAGTCGGGACTCCCCAAACCCAAACCGGTGCACAGTGCCCTGCCCATCCCCCAGACCCCCGCCCGGCCGGCGGCCCTGTCTCTATCCCTGCCCCCGGCGCCCCTCAAGACCCACGTCCCCTCGCCGGGCCAGCAGCAGGTGGGCCCGGGACCCCCGGGGAGAAAGGCGTCGGGCTCGGAGGCCGGAGCAAACACTCAGGTAGACTCCTCCGACTGTACCCGCTGTAGGTCCGTGCTGTCAGGGTTCTGTCGCTTCTTGTGGCGCAGGCTCTTACAGCAGCTATAACATGTTTGGCATCAGGGTCCATTTTTAATACTTCGTCGACATGAATTACAATAATATTGTTGTGTATTTTATTGTAGGTCATTGGTGGCTTCAGTTGTTCGTCCCACAATGGTGTGAAGGCTGTTTGAAGGGTTTATTAGACAAGAATTAGATCAAGAAAAAAATAATAATAATTCTGCAAGTTTTGGCATCTAGTCTCGGCATGAAAAGTCACTTTTATCATTTCGCGCTGCGTCAGGACGCCTGCACCCTTCTGTGAATCAACACACAGGATATCATATCACGTCTCTGACGTCTCTGCGGCTCAGTTTTATCGCAACGGAAACACAAATTCCGCGAGTTCCCGGAAGGAGCCGGCGCCTCTGCCGTGCGTCTCTCTGCCGTCCAGGACGGCCGGCGTATCGCGGGGGGATATATCACGGTGCCTGTTTCCCTTTTTGTTTTCCCCCCCTCCGTCTTGTGTTTGTGAAATATTGGCCGCGCTTAGCAACATCGCGCAAAGGGCTGCGGTGGCGAGAGAGGGGGGGGATAGTTTCAGCGCCATGTAAGGCAGCGAGGGGGAAGGAGGGCGAGCCAGCCAGCAAGTGCACGCTCGGCAGCCTGTCTCCGCAGCGAGCGGGACTCGGAGCCACCGGGGGCGTCCGGCAGGCGTGGTGGGCGATCGCCTGAGGAGGAGACAAGGGGGGAGGCCGCTGCTGGTGTCGTTTGTTTTAGTGGCTAATCACGTTTTCTCGCTGACCTACTTCCCTCGACTTTCTCTCTCTCTCTCTCTCTCTCTCTCTCCCTCCTCTCTGTCTGCCCCCGTTCCCCTCTCCCGCTCTCCATCCCCGTGGTGCTGATGAGGCGGCCGCCGGGTTGACCCTTGACCTTCCTGGCCAGCTGCAGCGAATATCACATGTCGTGTTCGCGGACCGGTCCAGGCCCGGCGGCGTGTGGCCGCACGTCGGCGTTTAGACCGAAGCCGAGTTTCTGTTTTGCATGTGTGTTTTACGCGCTGCTCTGTCAATCCATCTGAAAACAGACGATATGTTTTTAAGCAATGTGAGCGACGCATTGGGCTGCGATACATAACTAATGTGATTTTTTTTTTTTTTGCGACATTGAAAGGAGCAGATTCGATTCTTTTTGTGGAAAGAAAAAAGGGGCACGTGTTCACTCGAGTCGGCGTCAAAGAGTTTGGGCGTTCAACAAAAGATTTATTTGTGCTCATCTTCTTGCCGACATTCAGAAACAGTCGTGTACTACAGTGCAGTACATCTGCATCTGACTCCCAAGGATCACAGTTTTTCTTATGATAATGACAAAACTTAACTTGCATGTTATTATACATATATTTCATTCAGGCAGATGAAAAATGGATGCAAGAAGGTTTTTTTCCAAGGTGAGCGTCCTTCTCTCTGGAGCTGCACAAAGAGAAATCCATCGCTGGAGAGGCGGAGAGACAGGTTCCACCTGCCACAGCAGCAAATAGATCTCAGTCCTGTACTGTCACGTCGGAGGAGCGGCCCGAGGGCCGAGGCATTTCTCAACCAGGGAAACTCGCGCTCTACATCTTGTTCCGATTGTCCTCACACCGAGAGGGTAATCCCTTGAAATGTACAGTAAAATCTGTCTAAGCCCCTGAACGCATCACGGGTGACCGCCGAGAGCCGCACACGGTGCGAGTTATCCGGGGGGATTAGCCGAGTCACAGCAGAGTGTGTCCGAGGCCTCTCGCCGCTCACGGACGTCCAGCTGGACGGTCCAGACGGCGCTGAACTCACAAACATGTTGTGTACACCTGTAAAAAAAAAGAAAAAAAGGGGTTAATCCATAATGCAACGAGAGCAGCAGGAGGAGGAGACAGAGAGAGAGAAGAGGACAGGTGTGTGTGTGTGTGTGTGTGTGTGTGTGTGTGTGTGTGTGCCTGTGTGTGCCGTTACCCCTATAGAGTGAAGCTTTGTACAGATGCTCTACTGCCCTCTAGTGGCTGGCTTTTGCCCTACACCTAATTCCATTCACAAACATCAGCCGAACTCTGTGTGTGTGTGTGTGTGTGTGTGTGTGTGTGTGTGTGTGTGTGTGTGTGTGTGTGTGTGTGTGTGTGTGTGTGTGTGTGCGCGTGTGGTTGTGTGTGTGTGTGTGTGTGTGTGTGTGTGTGTGTGTGTGTGTGTGTGTGCGTGCGTGCGTGCGTGCGTGCGTGCGTGTTCCAGTCATTCAAGGCCACCGTCTTTGCTGCTTTATTCATCTTTAATGCCTCGTTGTTTCCCTCGCCCACCTTCTCTCTCTCTCTCCCTTTCTCTCCCACATTCTCTCCTCTCACTCTTTCATCCCCCCCCTCTCTCTCTCTGTCTCTCTCTCATCCCTCTTTGTAATCCATGCGTTCACGTTCAGCGCTGCCAGCTCGTTCTTTTCGTAGCCGCAGCTTTGTAAACCCTCAAACCCCTCAAACCCAGAATCTCTGATTCTGCCACGTTCGCAGCGGGAGACCCTGAAAAATAAATTCTGATGCTTTGTGCGGTGCGCATAGACCTTTTTTCTTGAGGAACACACACACACACACACACATGGTCTCACATGCTCACTCACAAATGGGCAGGGAGCCACACAGAGAGATTTGTCCGTGGGCCAGTGTGATAAGGAGCTGGTATCTTAATAAGTATCTTTCCAGATAAAGGCCTAAGTCGGCGCTCAGCGTAAAGACCGACTTTATTATCCTCATTATGAAAACTCATCTGGGCCTCGGAGCTGAATCACAAACACACACTCGGCTGATATTTATCCAAGATGATCCGTCTTGTAAATATCCAGAGCTCAGACGAGAGGAACCGTTTGGATGTTAAATCACCACTGTGTGACATCGCCGACGCTCAGCTCCATTAATTCATCTCTCCCGTTTCTCCGAGATGTGTAATTGCCCAAAGATTATGATTCCCCCCCCTCATTTGAATTATTTAGATTGGTTCGTAATTTCATTGCTGGGGACTTGGTTTGACCGTATGGACCACGTACCCAGTGTGAAGTGTGTGGACTCGTGTAATCATCACGGACTCATCATGGATAATTAAATGGCCCTTAATGGCAAAACTATTGATCGACGGAGGCGAGTGATCAGACTGATGAATAAGTTGGCTGGAAACCAGGCAGGAAATCCGGGAATGACGTCTGTTTGTTTGTTTTCATCCTGGCCATTCATTCATGAGGACTGCAATTCCCCTTTATTATTGGATGTGAATGAATATCTAAGCCTCATGTTGCTAACTTCACACATTAACTCTGATATTTGTGCTGTCCCGCCGTCGGCCAAGTCCGTCCCCGGGGACTACTCAAGTGTTCCCCCAACAAAGCTCCGTAGACCAAGTCGTCAATTTTCCACGAAAAACCTCGTCCCGACGTCCAAGTGAATCATGAAATAATGAAATCAAGGCCTGTACGTACCGTTATACAGTAAGTGTCGTTTGTCTTTCACCACTAGTTCGAAGATCACAATGACAAGTTAAAGTCGTTTATTTCAGCTTCGAGTGACATTTGCTGAGATGATTAGTCGATTTTAGAGCACGACCGATATGGATTTTTAGGGGGCCGATGCCGATATCGATATTAGGGAGTACAAGATTTCCGATACGATACATCGGTCGATGAATGTATATTTTTAATCTGTCAATAATTCTGTCAAGATTTCATTATCAAACCTTTATGACAAAGAAATGTAATTGAGACTTGATATTTGAGTTGAACCCTAAACTTTATTATAAATAACTATAAATAAATAAATAAAAAACACAAATACAACCATATATATATATATATATATATATATATATATATATATCGACCGATATTATCGTCAAACCCATAATATCGGTCGAGCTCTAGTCGATTGCATCAGTTGGTAACAATCCTGATAAAGAATAAATCTGCAGGTTTTGGCTTCTCTCCGTTTTATGTTATGGATTTATTATTGTTGCGTCCGCCGAGGAGGTTATGCTTTCCTTGTCGTTTGTTCTCTTCTTTTTTTTCTGTCTGTCAGAAGGATTAAACTCCTGAACTGATTACCATAAAAACTGTGTGGAGAGGTCTGGCGTGACCCAAAGGAAGATTCTGTAAAATGTTGTTGATTTATTTTCGGGACGTTGCGCTTGGCGGAGGTTTGCGCTCTCTTCTAGTTTTTCATATTTTTATACTGTTGGTTGAACGCAGGCGTCTTGAATCCTGGGGACGTGCAGTTTCATACTTTCTCGGACATTTTCTAATAAAATAGTATTTTTTGAAGAGATTGCTTGGTAATGACAACAACCTTTGGTTTGAGCCCCTCATGCGTTCCCACCATCATCAAGATCAGATGTTTTTTTTAATCCCAATCTGGAAAAAAAAGCAAGGGGCACTTCAACATCCAGCTCCCTGCGCGACGCAAGTCAAACTATTGAGTGACGGTGCCGAGAGCCTCTCACCTCCTCCTCCTCCTCCTCCTCCTCAAACATCCTGTGAAAGACAATAAGGACTTTTTCTTTTTCTTTTTCTTTTTTATGGCTTTTCCATTCAGTCTGCAGAAGACCTCTCAGCAGGTGAGAGTGAAAGGCAGAGCACCGTCGTGCTGCATTGGGTTGCTAATGCCCTCCTGCCCATCCAGAGCAGGACAGATTGACGAGGGGGGGGCTTCTGGGCCTGGGACGCTATATTGCCTCTCTCTTTCAAATTACCATGACAAAAGGACCACACGTGGACATATGTCACCTCAGGAGGTGCTGCGAGTTAAAGCCAGATTTAATGGACGTGTTTTAGCCATCCATCGTGGGGAGAGCTCATTGTTGGGCGGTTTTAACAGACTGCGAGGGTTCTGCACAAGAGAGCGACGGGGCTGAAAGGCCGGCGTCTCGCTGGGCCGGCGAGGGATCCCCGCGTGCTGATGATTTTTTTTTTTTTTTTTTGATTTTTTAATCATAAAACGAAACGTTTTTCAGCTGCAAATAATTGAGAAACCGAAGAAATTTTGAATATTTTTGTCGTTATTTGTTTTTCCTTAACTTGTATCTTCTCTCGAGATACCTTTTTTTTTTTTTTGGCTTAAACCCAAGTTTTTTTTTTTAATGATGTCCATGATCACATGGAGCAGTCGGCTGCGTTCGTAATGACCTCACCTCTGTCTAATGTGTCTCGATCAGATTTCCACTTCCTGTGCAGTTGTCCCCTCGCCTTCCTGCGTGAGGTCATGGCTGGGGGACATAACCATATTAATTAAGTCCGGGGCATCTGCCTCTCCTGAGTCAACATCCTTCCATCGATCTCCTCCTCCTCGGTTTCCCTCCTTCTCCACTTTCCTCGCGTCAGTTTGTCGCAGGGAGCCCGTCGGGCGCAGACAAGCTGGCCTTTGTGAGCGGCGGCCCCCGGGACATCGGCGCGGCACCGGCCGTCGGGCTGTAACGCAATCAGCTCCATCTCTGTCTGGAGACGGGGAGGCAGGCGGCGTGGAAAGCCGAAGGACAGAGAGAGAGAGAGAGAGAGAGAGAGAGAGAGGGGGCCAGGAGGTAGAGGTCAGCGAGGCTGAAGTCACCCTCCCCAGGGTCCCCGTGCCCGGGGTCACCCAGGGCCCATAGTCACCCAGGGATCATGGACGGGCTGGATAACTTGTGTGGGGCCAGCGGAGAGCTGACCGTGTCTCCTGGTCCGGACAGTTTGGATACCAAACAAACCTAGCAACAAGCCCATCACCAAACACCCGCTTATTCCAGCAGTTCCCCGATAAGCCAATCATGTGTGTGTGTGTGTGTGTGTGTGTATGATGGTCTTGGTCCTTTGTGGAGTTTGCCTACGCGTGCAGTTTTGGATACCTGGCTGATCTCAGGTCTGCCTTTGGGTCCTGGCCTGTGCGACACTATGTGGTTTTCTGTTGAGGTACGCGTGGGCCCAACCTGCCTTGGGTCACCAGTCCGGGCTGCGGGTCGCGATGATGCGGGGCAATGGTTTCTAGGCACAGGTTGGGCCCTTTAACACCAGTCAGTCATGGTTCTCGCCGACCATGTCCATTCCCTTGTGGACACAAGGTACAATCTTCCCATGGCGGCCTCCTGCACGATAACGCGCCGCCCCCCCCCCCCCCCCCCCCCCCCCCCCCCCCGCGCCTGTCACCAGATCTGAATCCAATAGAATTTCCTTTGGGGATGTGGTCGAACAGGAGATCGGCGGCGTGAATAATCAGCTGACAAATCTTCAGACATGATCTGATTCCTCATCCTGTCAACACGGAGCAGAATCCTCCTCTGGAATATAAGAACCCAGACTGTTTTCGGAGCGGAGGGATGGACGGTCTTTCCTCATGGTGCTCCGTGAGCGTATGATGATCTGTTGTCATGAAATCAAATCTTTACAAAATGATTCTTTATTCCCAACTACAGCAGATAAGGGCTGTCATTTTTCAAAGGATGTCATAGCTTCTGTTACATGTTGAGAGTCTCCGTTTCCTCCCAGGCTTCACCGCTGGTGTCTGGTGCCCGGTCTCGTGGCCTCGCGTGAACACACAAGCGGAGCGGTCCGAGGGTCGGGCAGGTTGTAGAACAACGCCCAGGGTTTAACGGAGCGTCCGAGAAGAGAGAAACCAAAGTTTCTCTCTTCTTGTAGATGGTCTGTAGCTGAGACACAGTTATCCCAATGCTTTTCAATAACTGCTGTGAACATGGACTTCTATCACCCGGTTGGATTCAGCCATGGGGCTGTGTTCATTCTTGGGTTTTACTGTCTGCGCTGTCGGGGAGTGGATTTTCACAATCTCACCATTCAACTGTGTTCTCGTGCAGCTTCAGGGAGTTTCCCCACGCGTGTTATAGTCCTCTGATTTCAACCTGGATAGAATCACAGTGTGTGTGTGTGTGTGTGCGCGTGTGCGTGCGTGCGTGCGTGCGTGCGTGTGTTTGTAGTTCTGCATGTCTGCGCTCGCTCAGTTGACACAGTCGTTCTCCATTATCTTCCCTGATAAGTGTTGAATCCCAAAACGGGGCAATAAATCTGCCATTCGTGACACTGCTCACACTAAAGTCTCTCCATCTCCCACACACACACACACAACACAATGCATACAAGACACACCTCATTAATCATAATAATAATAATAATAATAATAATACGAATAAATAAATCATATCTCGCCACCTGAAGAATGAAATCGGCGCAGGATGGAAAACCTCTCAAAAAAAGTTTCAATTTTAGGGGGATTACATGCTTCTCTGTATTTCAAAAAACTAAATATTAAAGCTAAATATTAACACAACGCATAAAGTAATAAATAGGAAAAAGCTCAAATATGTTGCCTGCGACGCGTTGCGTCTTTCCTGTGCATGAGGACATGGCCGTGGTTCAGTTTCACCAGTGAGGGGGTCGCAGCTGTGGTCACCAGGCCCAGATGGCGTCCCGGCAGTCAGAGTGTTCGAATCACTTTCATAATTAGATACCAGATAACGTCAATGACATTTTTCCGTTCCTCCCGGCAGGTCGAACTGCAGGTCGACTCGACAAAAAACATAGAAGCAAGAAAAATGAATAGATGAATAATGAATCGGAGATTAGAAATATTGACGGTAACCTTTCATAGACGCTGTGGGGATGTGGGGAAAACCAGATGAGCTCTTACTTGACTGTGCAGAATTTCATATTCATGTTCATGTCATCGGAGCAGTTGGTGACATCTTTCACTACAGACCGCGTGGAACAGCTTCAACAGTGCGTTTAACACATTTTGACACTCAATACAAAACCCACAATTTCTCTTGTCCTCGTCTCTTTGCCCCCAGCGATGTGACCCCCCCCCTCACTTTCACCCAGACGGGAACAGCCAGGCAGCGGGGACATCCCAACCCTGCCTCCTCCCACCTCCCATCCCTCCCATCACCCCCAATCTTTCCTCCCCAGCCCTCGAGAGCCTGGGGGTGTGCCTCCAGATATTCACCAGATCACGTCTTAGATTTTTGTCCGGTTCTTTTTACTTTGTGACCAAACAGCTGCACGGCTCGTGTCGATCCCGTTCGCCTCAGCTCTTCTCGCTGGGCGAGTAACCGCCAGTTATCTGTTTGACATTATCTGTGTTCAGTATCTCAGCCGCTTCGACTTACATTATTACTATTTGTCAAATTTCCTCTCTGCCGCTCTCTCAGCACGTCGCGTAGAAAGAAATTGCGCACACTTTGTTCACGATGAATGTCAGCTGCAAAAGCGTCCGGGTTTTTTTTTTTATTTCTGTTTTACACAAACTGGAAACATGATAAAATGCATAATGAAGCCGCTGCAGAGCAGCTGCACACGTTACGTCCCTGGTGTATTTTAGTACTTGGCAGCGGGAGAGAAGCAAAACAGACCTTTTTTTTTTTATTCCTCCCAGGTCGGTTTTCTTTACACACTCTTCACTTTAGTACATGTTCTCTGTAGTATTGTTGTTTCATGAAGCTTGGAGCAGTTTTTTGTGTGTGTTCCGCCTCCTGGATGTGATCAGGCCTCCGCCCCCCCCCCCCCCCCCCCCCTCTTTTTGTGGGAATTCTCTGTAAATCTTGGGCCTTTCCCAAAATTCAAATTCGGCTTGTAATTTGTGGTCGCTGGTGGGGTGTGTGTGTGTTTGTGTGTGTGTGTGTATTTATGTTTGTGTGTGTGTGTGTGTTGGGGGGTTGGAACGCGCTCAAACGGAGGACATCCTGTGCATTGGACTCTCTTAGGTTATGAACCCACTGTACACACACACACACACACAAGCAGCTGCTGCAGTGTGATGTGGGTGACGGCTGATCAGAGGCCGGACTGTCGGGCTCTGGTTTTGGGGGAAAATAAAGCGAGGCTTTTTTTAACAACAAGACGGCAGAGGAGTCGGTTGAAAGAAATAATAAACAGCAGAGAGACGGTTAGTGCCGAGCGGCTGTGGCCTCGGAGCTCGACTCTGCCCTCGGCCTCGCCGCTGTTGTCGCGGCCGCGCTCATCGTCCCCCATTCTTCCTCACTGTTTTGTTTGTCATGGAGGCCATGGGGGGGGGGGGGCGGTAAACCACCGGAGGAGGGGTGGTATGGGAGGTTAAGAGGTCTGTCCCTTTTTCCTCTCTGTCTATCTCCTCCCCGTATGGCCGACGGTCCATTGAAGAGCAAATAGCATAATGTGTTGCCGTGGGCCGGGGGGGAGGAGGAGGAGGAGGAGGAGGGGGGGGGGTGGGGGGGGGGGAGCACTTCTCTTTCTCAGTGCGTTTGGTTTGGCTTGCCTCTCCGGGCGGCGGCGGGAAGGTTTTGCGGAGCTCCTCTTTTCTCCCTCCTCCGTGGTCCACATGTGGGAGGAGAGAAGCTGGAGGCGCTGAGCTCGCCCACCCCCCTCAGACGCACACACACACACACACACACACACACACACACACACCAGAGACCTGCCGGGGCTCGAGCGAGCAGCAGCTCTGGATCCGCCTGGTGCTCGTTCAGGACCCTTTTTTCTTCAAACCTGCTCGAACTCTTCTCTTTGGATTTCTGTATCCCGTTGCAGCTCTGTTGGGTCTGTAGCCTCGCGCGGTCCGATGGCTCACATCTGGGCCCGGCTGGCCAAGCGCCGGCAGTCCTCCTCCTCCTCCTCCTCCTCCTCCTCCTCCTCCGCGTGAGGCAGGTGTCTCTGAGGAAAAGGAAGCTGCGGGAGGCAACATGAGCTTGATGCTGTGCCGCTGGGAGCAGAACAATTTCAACATGAAGCTGGTAGGTGTGAAAACTTTGCGGGGTCATCTCGGGACCCGACACCAGGGGGCAGTAATTCAGAAACGGTTGCATTTCAGGCTGTTTGCTCTTCTGTTGTGCGCATCTTTCTCCGGCGACGCTGCAGCTTCGGGACACGTCCCCCCTTCGGGTTACGTTTTTTTTTATTCCCCCTGCGTGTTTGCGTATCGGCGCTCGTGTCGTGGGCTCGACGGCCTCGCGGCGACGCTGGTGTGGGATTGCACACGCGCTACGGATTAGTGGCGCTCACCTTACCATCGGCAGAAAGTGCCGAGGGCGCGCGTCATCACCTGACACCAGCCTCACCTTCACCTCCGCACGGGAAGTTGAAATTCCGCTGAGCGAAGGACCTGGACCAGGGGTTCCCGCTTGTGATTTCCACTTTCAAGCATTTATAAGAAGAAGGGGAAATCCGGCTGCGCCCCCGACACACACTCTTTGGTGATGTGCTGCGCCACAAAGAGGCTGAATATTCAACAGGATCTGGGACACTGTGATAATGGCACAGCGGCGGTCAGGTGCAGAGGCCATGTGGTGCCAACAAATGCAGAAGAAGAAAAAAAAGATCTTTTTGTGATAGCTGGCGTATGTGATACAAGCAGGAAGCAGTAGATTTAATAAAAGTCATTTTTGTATAATGAGCACCCTGTGGAGTTTACACATATCGCAGGCGGACGACACACACACACACACACACACACACACACACACAGTCCCTCTCTCTCTCTCTCTCTCTCTCTCTCTCTCTCTCTCTCTCTCTCTCTCTTTCTTTCAGTGTCGCTTCTTATCTGGATCTGCTGTGAGCCCAGAGAGGAAGGGGAGATGGAAGCCGAGGAGGTTATTACCAGTCTGGAGATGAGCGAGATAAGGAGGCCAGTTTAATTACACACCGCTAACCTCCACACGGCGTGACTGACAGGAGGCCGCTGGGCCACAGGGTCAGCGTGTGTGTGTGTGTGTGTGTGTGTGTGTGTGTGTGTGTGTGTGTGTGTGTGTGTGTGTGTGTGTGTGTGTGTGTGTGTGTGTGTGTGTGTGTGTGTGTGTGTGTGTGTGTGTGTGTGTGTGTGTGAGTGTGTGCGTGCGTGCGTGTGTTTGTCAAAGGGATTGCAGGCATGCACACTTGAACACACACTCCCAGGAATTAAATTGACCTTCCTTTTTTTTTAATAATTATTATGAAGTGAAGTCGATTTCCTCTCTGTTCTAATACGAGTCTATTGATTATTCGATTGTCACCGTCCTTATGTCAGCGCGTGACCTGTACGATGGCATAAATCAAAATGCATTGAATTGCGGCTTTGAATCCCGGTCAGAGGCCTGCCCGTGTGCACAGAGCAGAGAGAAGAACGAATGGAACTGTGGTCGTTTTTATTCAATTTCTGTAGATGTCAGTCATACTGCAACGTTGTTTCCAGACACAAACTCCAAAATTTGCTCCCTGACATTTTCCAGTTGTTGCCGTTCTCCGACGATCTCCTGACGACCGCTGCAGGAGCTTTTCTGTGTCAGACGTGTTCACTTCACAACAGCGGGAACATTCTGCGGCGTCTGGGTAGAACATGCCGGAGGACGGACATGACGATGATTCCACGCATTCCAAGAGCAGAGTTTTTGTCTGCAGTCGCCGACGCGCCCACTCGCTCGCCGCGAGTCTTTCCGGAGATGTTCCCGCCGTGTTTTCACGCGGACTCACTCGGACGTTTTCCGGAAATCGTTGGTGGGGGACTGGCCGGAAAAGTTCCGGACAATATCCATATTGTCTGTAACAGTTCAATCTCAACCATCCAGGCGGTACGACACTTTGAGGAAAGTGGAGTTTTTGTAGCGTTTAGAAATCGAATCCAGGGAGTTAGACACCAGTTCGGTCGTGGGACCTCGCAGCCATGATAATAATAATAATATATTTGATTTATAAAGCCATTTTCATGTACCCAAAGCGCCGATGATGTCACGGTCACATGCATCTCAGTCTTTAACGCTCCCAAACTTTTGGAATGCGACCTGGACGTGCGACAAATATCTTTCTGTCTTCGAAAAATTGCAGCAGAATTCGTGAGGTGCGTATGATCCTTTAGCCGGCGCCCCCTGCTGGGTGCATTTCGAATTGATTGTGAAAGTCCGTGTGCATTTAGTCGCTGAGTTTTGGATCTCACGGCTGCATGTGACGCTGCATCATGTTGACAACCCACTTTATCTTGAGGTCACATAACAGGGCGCGCAGACCACCACTGGCTCTGTGCGACACCCTGAGAGGGAGGAGCTGGTTTTGAAGGACCAGCTGCCTCGAGGATTTTCTCTGCAGGGGAAAATCAGACTCGGATTCTCCTGTCGCTGCATATGGCTCCTCCACTCATGCAGCGCGGCAAACGAGCACTTGAATGACACTGACGCGCCCTCGTGTGCATCGGGCGCCGAGTCGCCGGCGTCTTCGTCCCCGGTCGGATTCTGCTGCTCGGCCTTTTTTTTTCAACCCAGAGCGCCGATTTATTCTCGTGCTCTGGATTTAACGTTTCTGAATGTTTGGGTTTTGGGTTTTCACGCCGTCGGGGGGGGGGGGGTAGTTGGCGTTTTCTTTGAAAACCGCGGCTACTGGGCGCGAATGCTCAGTCATCGGGTCATGGATGGACGTGCTCCATCTTTTTCCCCACCCGGCCAAGTCGCTCTGTCCCCCGCCGCCTCGCGCCCTTCATGTGCCAAGCGCAGAGACACGAGGGCTCGTTTAGAGCGAGCCTGTTTCGGCTCTCTGCGGGCTGCAGCCACTTGAGAGGCTTGCGCGTGTGTGTGTGTGTGTGTGTGTGTGTGTGTGTGTGTGTGTGTGTGTGTGTGTGTGTGTGTGTGTGTGTGTGTGTGTGTGTGTGTGTGTGTGTGTGTGTGTGTGTGTGTGTGTGTGTGTGTGGTTGAGTGTGTGTGTGTGTGTGTGTGTGTGTGTGTGTGTGTGTGTGTGTGTGTGTGTGTGTGTGTGTGTGTGTGTGTGTGTGTGTGAGCGAGCGCGCGCGCGCTACAGAGAACAGAGGGGTGGGAAAGTAGCCTCCCGGGGCCCCCGCAGACCAAAAAGCCATGCGTGGTGCGTCCTGCTGGGGGCCCCCCGGGACATGAAGGAGCAGCAGCAGCAGCTCCAGCTGCAGCGGTGACGGGGAGGAGAGAGAGCAGACAAGAGAAGGCCAATGTTTTGCTTGCAGCTCCACGTGGTGGCTGCATGAAAAAAAAAAGGGGGGGGAGGGGGGGATGGCAAAAATTGGAAAGATGAAATGAGATTAGAAATAAATCCAAACAGGGGAATGGACAAACAGAACTGACACTGTGGATGAGTCCTTTGCTTTAGTATCTTTGAATATCCTTCAGAGCTGCAACCAAGGATTATTTTCATTTTCATTATTTTCTGGATTAATCGATTCGTTGTTCATTGTTGGTTCATAAAATGGTGAAAAATGACGATCGTGTTTCCCCAAAACCCACAAGACGATGTGTTGTTCTGTCCACACGCCAAGGATGTGCAGTTCTCTGTCACAGAGGAGCAAAGAGACCAGAACATATTCACACGTCAGAAGCTGGAATCAGAGAACTTTGGCCTTTTTTCTTTTCTTCATAAAATCTACTTGATCGATTATCAACATAGTTGCCGGTGAATTCAGTAGTCCACTACTCACCGATTAACTGACGCAGCTCACATCGTTTTTTATCAGACAGTAATCGTATATAGGAAAGAGGAGATGCTGGAATCACTGAGCCACCGGGATGCTCGAGCTCCGACCACGTCAGGGCCATTGTGTCTGGCGCAAACTCTTTTGATAAGTGTGAGAGACTTAATCACCCATCTCACCTATGTATGTCCCACTCGCTCTCTCCTCCTCGCATCCTTCTGTTGGGTTATTGTGTGTGTGTGTGTGTGTGTGTGTGTGTGTGTGTGTGTGTGTGTGTGTGTGTGTGTGTGTGTGTGTGTGTGTGTGTGTGTGTGTGTGTGTGTGTCCCACAGTCCATCCATCATTCTCCCACCAGCCATCTGCTAGCTGGGCCGACCGGGTCAGAGGGGGTGTGGTGCCACATGTCCCCCTCAGCCCTGCTGCTGCTGAATCCTCAATCGATGAGAGCGGGTCACAGACAAGAATATATATATATTTATATATATATATATATATATATATTTTTTTTTTTACTCATGGCGTATGTGCTCCGGAGGTACAGTATGTCGTGAAGACTTGCCCTCCCTCAGGAAACGACAGCAAGCGCGGTGCTAAAGTTTTGCAGAATTTATCCCATACATGGGAGAAATCATTTCACAACTTCACCACAGAGACTAAAAAATATTTCCACTTTTTTACCCAAATGTGTTTCGATGGGAAGTCCGTTGAAACTGTTGTTTCCAAAGCAGGTTTATTAGGTCGTGTGCGCGGGCAAGTTTGGCAAGCACGCATGTATGAAAGAAAGTTACGCCTATTTTTAATCCAGGACCTTTCAGCAAAGGCCCACCGCAAAGGCCCACCACTGCCCCCGTGGTTGCCCCCGTGGTTCCTCCTCTGATCGCCCCCTTTTCATTTTCAAGTTGTATGATTTACATATTTGCTTTCATGGTGAATTTCCTTTGGTGGAGCCGCAGGTGAAGCGTGGGCTTGTACTGTGCAGCACCTGGGCAGGTGTGCATTTACGTGTGTGTGTGTGTGTGTGTGTGCGTGAAGATGGATCAGCGTAATCCTGATGTTAGCAAATCCCTTTTTTTGCCGGTTTAAGTTAAATCACCTGACGACAGACGAGGATTGCTCGCTTCAAAAAGTATTACAGTGCTGCGAGGGAGATCTGAGGCCTCACCTGTGAACTCAGTGTTTCATCTTCGTCGGGGTGTGTGTGTGTGTGCGTGCCGTACTGTAATGCAGCACCAGGTGTGTTGCAGGAAGTAGAAGACACAACGGCGTTTTGTCCGTCAGCGGTAGAAACGCCGTCACACGCCCGGAAAGACATCCATCACATCGAGTCCATCTCAGGACGACTAAAAGCTGCGGGGCGACCACGTGAACTGGAAAACTTCTTTTCTCTCTCTCTTCTCTTTCTTTTCTTTCTTTTATGCATTGTGCTCTCTCTCTCTTTGTCTGGTTGCCTGGTAACCACATATCATGCTGGAACCAACGCGGCACGCGACACAGTCCGGCTGAGGGAATATGAAGTAATACCATCATGGCTCCAGCTGCCTCACAGAGACACTCCGAGGATTAGTGGTGTAGATAATTGATGGATGGATGGATGGATGGATGGGTGGATGGATGGATGGACGGATGGACGGATGGATGGGTGGATGGATGGATGGATGGGTGGATGGATGGATGGATGGATGGGTGGATGGGTGGATGGATGGATGGGTGGATGGGTGGATGGATGGATGGGTGGATGGGTGGATGGGTGGATGGATGGATGGATGGATGGGTGGGTGGATGGATGGGTGGATGGATGGGTGGATGGATGGATGGATGGATGGATGGAAGGATGGATGGAGTGTACCACCCAACAGGTGGACAACATGTGCTCAGAGCCGTTGTTCCCTGATGTGAGGCGCGACAAAGAGCGGCGCATCATCGCGGCGGAAAAAAAATGGCCGCCACACCTTGAAGGAAGTATAGGCAATCTAGCATTGTTGATGTGTTTCATGAACTCCTCTATGGCAGTAACGGAGACAAGAAAAAGCTCTGACATCTGTGGAAGACGCCGGCCTGTGAAAAGCTTATCCAATCGGGGTTTTTTTGTCCTTCGTGGATTAAATGATTCGAATCGATTGGAGGGCATACCGGCCTGTCAACATGACTACCTGCCCTCCCATCCCCATAGGCAGGGAGACATGTTGGAGCTCAGTGTTTCCCCTCATCAGTATCACGTTTGGTGCTTTCTTCGCTGTTAATGAGCCATGGATGGATTCCTCCAGTCGACTCGTCGGACATGTCGTGAAGGGAGGTTCGAGGGAACGGCCTCGGACAGATGAGAGATCTCGGAGAGAGAGTTCTACTTTTGCATCGCAGACCAAACCCTTAACGTCAAGTGCATCAGTTGTCTGCTGTCTGTTTCTTTACACTTGTCAAATATGTATTCGAAAACAAGAAAAACAAACTTGCTGAAGCACAGAGGGCCCAACAAAAACAAGAAGGTTGTGTGACTGTCTCTCTACCAGACGCATGAAGAAGGAACTGAGTCAGGTTGGTTGACTCAGACACGGTGAATGACAACAAGAGAGAGAGAGAGAGAGGGAGGGAGGGAGAGAGAGAGAGAGAGGGAGGGGAGGGGGCGAGTTCAAACAGTGTCAGAATGTCTGAGGCTTCACTAAGAAGGAGAGAGACAGAGAGAGGGAAGAGACGAGCGAAGCGTGTCCTGAAACACGGAGCTGTCGGGGCCGGGGAGTCGTCAAAAAGCGGGTTGGGGTCAGCGTTAGTGTCTTTTCATGGACGGTCGTCGGCCGTCTTCATCGAGGGGACATGGCGGAGTACGGCGGCCTCGGGGTGCCGGCCAGGAGCTACAGCCGCTTCTCCTGCCGAGACTACAAGATGGTAAGAGGTGCGACACCCACCACCCGTCGACGCACTCCGGAGGGGTTGGTTTTTATATTGACCTTGAAAGCGGCGTCTTGTCTTTTGTAAAAGTCGAAAACCCGACGGCGACTCTGACGCGGTCCACGGTGAAGACAGAGACCGCGGACTGGCCTCCGGAGGGAAAGGTCAGGCTGAAAATAGAAAAATGTCAGACGGCCTGTCCGTCGGGTCTCCAGGAGCAGCCAGGAATTATTTTAGACGCAGGTAACGGACCCCGACGAGTTCTCACCGGACGTGTCCAACGCGCTCGGGGGGCGAAGGGGCCTTCGTCTCGGGCCGGCTCCTGCGCCCGCCGTTTCAAAGGTAGAGTTCCCTTTGAAACGGGGGGGGGGGGGACAGCCCTCTGTTATCAGCGTCTTCTGTGGACGCAGCGCTCGGTTCGGTTCCATTACCCGAATTGCAGCGAGCGCCGCCGAGAGTCCTGGCTCCCCATGAAAGCTTCTCGTGAGAGATAGCACTTTGCGGCGGCTCCGGCCCCCGCCGCGTTCCCTTTGTGGTCCTCGCTGGCGTCGGTAGATTCTGGCTCCTGATGGCGTGTGTTTCTCACTGAGCCCTGAACGTAATGAGGGCTAATAGTCCTGAGGTTATCGACGTAATTGCTGCTGGAAAGGGCCCCGCGCCGCCGCCGCACGCGAGAGCTGCGCTGCGATTGGACAGGCCTGAGGCGCTGTCGCCGCCGGTGTGGGATTCTCGTGCGCGGACTTCAACGGGAAAGACTAAATGGTCCCTCCTCTGTTCACACGCGTCTAAATCTGGCTACACACAGGATGGAATAAAAATGCAATTTCATCATCCCGAGGCCAAAAACAGACGGTTCTGTTTCCTGTTTCAACTTATCCACGTACCTCAGTCGTGACGCGGAGCGGCTGCTCTCTCGGGTCATTTCTGTGATTGTACTAATATTGGGAACTAGAGCAGTTGGTGTCGGCTGTGGCTCAGGTGGGGGAGTCGGTCGCCCACTAACCCGAAGGTCGGCGGTTCGATCCCGGCTTCACCTTGCCCGCATGCCGTTGTGTCCTTGGGCGAGAAGTGGGCTTTGTAAATTTACCATTTACTGCCGGACAAAAACAGTTCTTACAGGTTTCTTTCCAAAGCATTTTGCCAAAAACGTAATAATGTTTTTGTATTAATTAAGAAAAAAAAAAGAGAAAAAGGTGGCAAAGAACACCAAAACATAATCATCTTTAAAATCCTGTTTATCATCGTCGTTTGACGTGGTCAGTCCTAGCACGTCGAACTGACAATAACAGCACATTAAATATTACTTTTACGGCCATTAAATATTGACTGTACTGTTTCTATGGAACTGCCTCTATGGTTGATTCTGTTTCTACTTGACTCTATATCTAATACCAGTGTGTTCCACTGTGCCTTGCATCTGTGTGTGCAGCCAATCAGCTCCTTAAACACAATAGATTAAACGGCTGTAGTTGTCCGGAGGGGCCCGGGGACCAGTTCTTCAAAGACCGCGAGAAAGGCTCACTGTCGCCGCGGTTACAAGGAGCGGGATCTGTGCATTTGAGTGAGTGTGGTGATTTGAAGCTGGAACGCAGATGGCCGCAGATTTGGGAGGATTTTGCAAACAAATGAAGGTTTGCAAAAGTAAACTTAACTTAAAAAAAAAGAAAAGCGTCACCCAACAACAATGATGCTTTTACATCCGTCAGCCGCAGCAGCGTTTGCTCAGTGAGGCAGGTTCTGCACTCGACAAGTCGGTGACAGTACAAACAGCACACGGAGATAAAAGAGCAAAGTGACACGGAGTGGCTGCTGCAGCTGAGCGACAGTTTGACACACACACACACACACACACACACACACACATAAAAATCACAACCAAACACAAAGGGCACATCTGCTCCGCACCTCCGTCATGACACGTCGTGACATCTGCAGCTGAGCCGCCGCGGAAAAACACAGAAGACTCACTTTCTTGCTCTCCCCTCCCTCCCTCCCGCCCTCCCTCCCTCCCTCCCTCCACCGAAGGCCACGCTCCCGACGCCCCGGCTGCCCTTGCCCCCATGACCTGTGTGTGTGTGTGTGTGTGTGTGCACGTGTGCGTGCGCGTGTGTGCGTCATGCACAGCAGCCCCGGTGACTCAGCGAGGCCCAGGCGGCGGGGACGCTGGATGTGAAGCAGATTTCGCAGTCACGCGCACACGAGATGCAGGCAGCTGGCCGAATGAGCGACTCGCACGATGCTCGTCGAGAAGCTTTGAAGAAACTGAGTCTCCGTCATTAACTCTGCCACCGTGCATCTGGACATCAGGCTTTTTGACGCTGCGTGCGCACGGTCAGCTGTTTACAGAGTTGCACAGGCTCATCCAACTGTGCAGGGAACATGCAGACCCTCGTGTTGCGGTCCACTCAAACTGATGAATGAGCTTCATCTTATGGTCTAATAGATTAGACAAGAACCGTCTAACTTGTCCAAATACTTCTGCAAACCTTGACTCGACAGGCCACACGTGACATTTTCTTTGGTACAGTAAAAGCACTCAGAAATGAACTCTAAGTTCCTTTTAATTTACTTAATTAGTTCAGTTCCTGATTTAGTGACGATATGAATCCGCGCGTTGTTTAGAACCCGGCGGAGTTTCCTGTTTAATATGCGGAGTGGTTCCCTCGGCTGCACAGAGACGGGGCCGCGGTTAGTGACGACTGCACGTTGAGTCAATATGGAGTCAATACTCCCCAGAGACCACACCGCTTATTAAAACGTCTCTCACATCAGAACAGTTATCTGCGTCTCATCCTCCCCCCCCCCCACTTGACCTTTCGTTAATTCTTTCTTCCCTTCAGCTCGTCAAGTCTCTTTCAGATCAAAGAAGCTCCAATAAATCGGCGGTTAAACGCACATGATTCAGATTATTACATTCTTTGTTGTTGTTTTTGAGGACTTTTGATTATTAACTTGGCCCTTTGCATCTGCAACTGATGTAACATTTGGTCCGTGGTGGGATGGAACCCAATAATGGCGATTTATCATTGTGGTCACGAGTGATTAATTCCTTTACGTCCACATTTTGCATCCACATATTGGGCAACTTGCTGTCGCTTAGTTGTGCTCCCCTCAAGTCAGTCACATCTTGTTGTGACTTTTAAGCCACTTGTGTGAAATATGTCATAAGATTTAATTTTCCCCAACTTGAAATTGTTGTTAAAGCTTCGTCCATTCAGATTTGTGGCCACCAGGTGGCGAAAGGACCCAGCGCTGACACGTTGCGTCTTTATAAGGTGGTTATGATTAATTAACATATCCAATAGAAACAGAGCAGCAAACATATATCATCACGTAGTGGCGCTTCTCTTTATCTGACGAATGCAAGTCCAGTTATTTACTCTCCTTTACTTCTCAGTTTTGGTCTCCACCAACTTCTGAGAAAAGAATCTGGCTCTCCCGATGCTCGAAGTTTGACTTTCTTCACCAGCCAACAGTCAGTTCACTGTTCGGTGCAGGACTTCCATGTGGCAGCGCAGCGCAGCGCAGCGCAGCGCAGCGCTTGTTTTCTCGGAACAGCTACCTATCTGCCCTACAACCAAAACAATGAGCTAAAAGACGCTAAAGAGGAGGTGGTAGTTGTGTGCTGCCGGTGAGGCCTTCCAGAGACTTCCTGGGAAAGGGTTTGTGCAGGTGTCGAAAGATCTCCTCAGCTCCGTCCAAAGTCGACGTACAAGATGGTAAGAATGTCATTTGTAGACGTCTGGAATATGTTTTGGAGTTATTTGTGAGACATGTTGGTCTCGGTGTTTTTTCTCTGTCTGTGATTGAGAGCTGCAGTGAGACTGGTGGGACTGATTGTGCACTTCTTTTAGTACTTAGCACGTTTTTACTCAATTAGTGTACTCAAGTACAAGTTCCCGCTTCACGTACAGTAGTTGTTTCTATTCTATGTTACTTCATCCTTGAGAGTTTTGAAAAGTTACATTTTCAGCTCTTTAACGTGGCCTGCCGTGACTTGCCCCCTTCTCCTTGTCTTTCCTCTCACAGTCCCCCCAGGCCGTGTTTACACCCTCCCCCCCCCCCCCATGTCCCCACCTCTTTGACTGACAGCTACCCGTTTCAACTCATTTTTAATTACACCCCAACCCCTCAATTTACCTGCCCCGAAACTACATCAAAGAGTTCCTTCACACACACACACACACACACACACACACACACACACACACAAAAGCTCCTCCACAGTGAGACTTCCTGTTCTCCGCGAACAGCCGAGTGTGAGAACTGAGAGTCTAATCCTGGGATTTTGTCGAACACTCCCGTGCGCCACTCAAGGCCGCGCGGTTTGGTGATCCGAGCCTCTGGCCCCCCGAGGCTTCTTTGCGTGTGTTTCCCCCGTGTGTGCGGCCGTGAGTGACGTGAACCCTCCCCGTGAGGCCAGGACGTGTGCGCGCGGCCTCCGAAGCGCCCTCGCACCTGTTGTAAGCCGCCACGCGAGCGGTGATTCGTCCCATGGGCGGCGTGAGGTCCGTTTACAGTGCAAACACAAAGGAGACAAGGGTCACACAACTGTGTCTCACACACACACACACACACACACACCTCATCCTGCACGTTGTGTGTCAACCTTGGGAGCCCAGGCTTGACCCTCAGCGGTGCCGCGTGCGCTCGTTGGGCACTAACCGATGCACTTGAATTTCACAGCAGTGACAGATTAATATTCCAGTGTCCAACTCGGGTAGCGAGGAAGTTTACATGCACAACAGAAACCAGCTTGCGGGCCGGGGATCGGGTCAGGGCAGAAATCGGACGTGGCGGCAGTTTCCAGTATTTTCGGACGACTTGCATCTTTTGAAATGACAGTTTTGCCTCCTGCAGTTTCTGTAGTTCCAATCAGTTTCATCTGTTATACTTTTTGTTAGATTATTTGCGAATTTCACTACGAGTGATTTGCTTTATCCGGGGCTGCAGCTAAGGATTCTTTTCATTATCGATTATTCTGTCCATCATTTTTCTCCATCAGTCGCGTAGTTGTGTGGTTCGTAAAATGGTGAAAAATGCGGATCGTGTTTCCCCAAAACCACAAGATGATGTTTTCATCTCCACACCAAAGATATTCAGCAAAGACACCAGAAAATATTCACATTTAAGAAGCTGAAATCAAAGACTTTTTTTTCACAAAACTACTTGAACCCGATTTATGAGAATAATTAGTGGTTCATTTACTAATCGATTACTAACCGGTTAATCCAATAACTGTGGCAGCTTTAGTTCTATCAGCTGCCACAGTTATTCGCCGGGGAAATCAGGTTTCATGACTGAAGTCACGTTTCTTTGGGCGACACGACAGTGAGCGAATCAGATTGCAGCAGAGAGCCGACACTATGAACACCAGTCATTTGAACGCGCCGGTTCTCCCTCAGCTCCCGCGTCTGTGCGACGCAGACGCAGACGCAGGCGCAGGCGCAGACGCAGGCGCAGGCGCAGACGCAGACGCAGACGTCCTCCTTCGGCCAAGCTGTCGCACGCGCGTCACGCATCTCGCCAGGCGGAGCCTCTTCTGAACTTGCACTTGTCAAACGCAAGCCCCCGACGGAGCCGCACATAAAGACAGATGCGCGATGTATCAATTTCTCAAATGTAACTCCGTCTTCATTAGCGGCGTGGAAATTTCTTCTTTAAACGATCTCCTTAGAAATGGAAACTCACTCAGCAAAAAGAGAGAGAGAGTTTGGCAACTCATTATGAGGGAAGCTATTCAGATTATTCAGATGCTCGCTCTGCCTCGCTCCCCCCCTCCCCCCCCCCCCAGGCGGTGAAGGGTCTTTTCTGTCCCCAGAGAGTGATGCCAGCGCGGCCCATTGAAAGCAGCCGCCGTGCGCTCCCTGATGAATGCCCCGGCCCAACACAATGGCCCCCGATTTGAATACCACGCGGAGCTGTGCCAGATCGGAGCCCCGACAAAAGAAAGGGGGCCACTCCGCTCCCACTCAACCGTGTTGTTGTTTCATCGGAGTCGTAAAAAAATTTGCTCCGACCATTTACACCTTTTGTAGTTTCCTCAAGTGTTTGATGGAGTTTTGAAACACGTGGACGACCTGACGGGGGTTTTGGGCCCCCTCCTCAACTGGATTTAACACTTCTGAATTTTCCTTTGGCCCCAAAATAAGCAAGTGTGTCGCGTCTGTGTGTCCGAACGCAGATCTACACGGACTGGGCCAACCACTACCTCGCCAGGTCGGGACACAAGCGCCTGATCAAGGACCTGCAGGCGGACGTCGCGGACGGAGTGCTGCTGGCCGAGATCATCCAGGTCGTAGGTAAGGACATCGCACTTTTTGGATTTTGATGGACACGTGAAGCGCATCACTAAAGACACGACTGACCTCAAAAGGAACTTAAAGTTCCATTTAAAAAAACAGGGACTTTGTCGTCAAATAACAATATCTTCATCTGCAGAGAGACTCGACTGAAATATTCAATGTTAATCATGCAAAGAGTCTACTTAGTGGCTGCTCAAGTGGAATTGTTTCTTCCATGTAGTTTGACAGAGTCAGGACCAATGAGAACATTAGTGTGGAAGGTCAAGTCCGTCTTCCCCGGGTTGGCACTTGACTTATGAGATTAACTTTAAGAGGAAAATGTCCTCATCCCATTCAGAAACTGAGAACACAAAATTGAACACAATGCTTGTGTTTGCTACTTGCTTGAATTTTGGATAAAGTTAAATTGTTTCTGATTTTTTTTTTATCTGAACAAACACATGACACATTTTAAACCATAAAACTTGTGTGTCCTCTAATTTCTTACCCTTCTGTTATTAAGAAACACAATTCTGCTTGTTTATAGCATAATACCAACTCTTTCAACGTATGTATTCATAGAAATATGCAATTTACCGCAGCTGTTAGGTGCTGGAAAAATCTACCTTGAAAATGCTTGAAACGTGCTTGAATTTGACTTTGGAAAAGGAGCATGAACCCTGAATATTCTTTTGTATTACTTGAGTGATTATCACTATAAGTTATTGCCTAAAAGGAATTTGCAGTCCAAACACAACAGACAACATACGGACAAAAGAAAAATATCGCTCATGATGAAAGAGCATATTTTCCGCTGTATATTAATTTCAATCCCACTCTTACTGGTATAGACACTAATACCCTTTGACCCAGTTATCAATAGAACAGTGTGTTCACATGACAGTAGTCATGGTCCCGCTGCTCTTCTGACCCTCGTCTGCATCGTCATCGCCCTCGTCATTTTTCAGTCAGGCCGTCCCGCAGCAGCCTGTCATTTCATCTTCCTCCCCCCCGACACCAGCTGACGGGTGACTCAACATGTCCCCCCCCCCCCCCCCCCCCCCCCCCCCCCCCCCCCCGTGTTACTGACACACAGATTTTTTCTTTTAATACTTTCTGTGCTAAGAGTCATACTGTGCTCATACTGTAGCTGCCGGTGCATGGCTTTCATTCCGATGCTCGCTGGCTCCAGCTACCAGCCACGATGGCGGCGGTTTGGATTTTTCCTCATTGTTCCAGCGCGAATACCTGGATGAGGACTAGAGACGAAGCGGAGCTGAGTGTGTCCGGTCCTGAAACTTATTTGAGAAAGTAAAAGTAAGCGTACGACGATGATTCATTGTGATGCTATCTGTAATGTACTCTGCCGCGCTTGAACAGATTTTGAAAGGGAGACGTAAAGATGAGGACGAGCAGACTGACCAATAAAAGCTTTCCGAAAAAAAGGCCCTGTGCCTCAGCATCATCCTCTTCATCCATTTTCCTTCTCCTTCTCAAAAAATCGCGTCCGTGCGCAGTATTGACAGTACACGCGCTCCGACAGCTGACCTCTCTCACATTCAACCAACGCATCCTGGCCCGACTCTCTCCCGCCCGCCGCCGCCGCCTGAAACCGGAGCAGCCTCGCTGTGACAAAGGCCCGCGATCGGATGTGGCACCTGGAACCGGGACTCGAACTTCTTGCTCTGAGGCGAAAGTGCTACCTGAGGATAATCTGTTCTGCAAAATTCTAAACCTTTAACATATGTATTGTTTTGTCCCCAGTCCGGTCTTCATCAAGTCTGGCCGCCGGGTCGTAAACCAGACAAATTATGTCCGGTCATTGTGTTGTTGTTTTTACATTTCTTTATCCTGGGAACATTTAAACTGTGTGGATGTCTTAAGTGGGTGTCTCACAATTACAGAGGAGCTGCCTCCTGTGGGTGTCACACAAACCGTAGACGACAGTAGTAGCGTGAAATCATTCATCATTTAAATATCTTAACACATTTGTTTGGCTTTTTTAAAAATTTTTATAAGTGTGGAAGTTCACTGAAGTCCCAGTAAAAACACAGGGGTTAGTTTTATTTGCAGAACAGGGACAAGTGGCTATAGCTTTACTTTACTGTCTTGAGTCCAGACGGCCAAAAGAAGTTAACATCAAAAGTTATTACACTGAATAAAAATAGATTGAAATCTTTATTTTGAGGCAAAATAACTTTGTCATCGACATCTCTGCCAAATCTTTTCTTTATGAGAACCCCCTCTTTGAACTGGATACTTTACCTTCTGAACGGAAAATCTCCAAAATTACAATTTTGAAATTAAATCCCGGAAAAGCAAACCTCTTTTGTTCGACCGGTGACGAGGACTTAGCAAGTCAACACAGCTCTTTGTTTTGAGTGGGTCACAGTCCCAAAAAAAAGTTCCAGTATCAATATTACATTCACCGCAGGACGCAAATGATTTATAGTGGTGCTGTACGTGGTCCTCAGGGCGGAGCTGCGCGGCGAGGCCCACCGGTGCCTCCTGATGCAGGACAGCTGACGCCGGTGTCTCAGCTGCTGTGGGCCGGGCCTCTAATGGACGGGAGGAATCCCTGACACACACACACACACACACACACACACACACACACACACACACACACACACACACATACACCCCGCCCACCAACACTCCCATACCGGTCGGGCCCCCTGTGGCCCCCCTGTTCCCATTTGCTGTGACAAGATAGTGTTTCATGTCTCAGTGGGAGGGGGGGGGGGGGTCCGAACACCTCCACTCTCCTCACTCAGCCAGAAACTGTCTGGGACACACTCACACACTCCGCTGGAAATAAAAGAGAGGATTACCTTAAACCAAACCCAAGTGACAAGACTTCTCACCCTCTCTTCTTCTTTGACCTCTCTGTCTCTGCCTCCTCTTTGTGTCCGTCCTCAGCCAATGAGAAGATCGATGACATCAACGGCTGCCCCAAGAGCCGCTCTCAGATGGTGAGTGACCCCCCCTCCTGTGCTTGTTCTGTGGGATCGGACGTTGTTGCCGATTTTTTTTTTTTTTGCTGTCTGTCGGAAGCCGCACACTTCCTCACGTCCCGTCTCGCCGCCGCCGCCCCCGCCTCGCTCGGCCCCCTGGCCGGCCCCCTGGCTCGGAGCGGCTGCGGCCTGAACGGTTGTAGATGGGAACGGTAAGTCCATTTTATTTTTACTTCTTGTGGCCTTGCGGGGCGGCCGTTCGTGAAAACCCTCTGGCTCAGACTTCTGGCAGTTGGCGCCCAGTTGAAAGCACCACAGGCTTTTGGTTTTTTTGGGGGGGGTTCAAGCTTTAGGCCTCATCTTATTACACTTGCAAAAAAAAAAGGAAAAAGGAGACAGCGTTCCTGTCCTCTCAAGGAGTGAGCGCTGCCGGCAGGAGGCTTCCGCTCGGATGACAACGGAAATGTTTACTGTCTGTTGGGATGTGTTCTTGTGCGTACAGTGACATTTAGCAGGTATGTACTGTAAGTGGGCTTTTGGCTCTGCCAGCGCTGCTGGTGGGATCTGTTTTTTATGTGTGTGCTTTCGCAGTCTACTGTTCTCTGTGGGAATCGGGCCGACGGTCCCCGAGACAGGGGGCTGCCCTCCGCTGAATGTGAGGGGTCATAAACTGGGCCAGTGTGCCAGCTGAGGGGGCTATTTTTGGCCACCAGCCAGAGAACGGAGGCCTCACAAAGCACGACAGAGAGAGACACACACACACACACACACACACACACACACACACAGAGCTAACAACTGAGGAAGAGGTGGAAACACAGCTGATCCCTGAACCCTTCGTCTTCATTGCAGACATACCCACATGCACTCGTATTTTTATATATATATATATATATATATATATATATATATATATATATTTATATTTGTGTGAGGTCACCCTGATGGTTTTCTCGTGCTTTTCCAGTTGTTTTTTTATTCTTTATCGTGCTCTGTTGTCTTGTTTCTAATGCTATGGGTACATCTCAACTTTTGTAAATAGTACAACCCCTCGAGTTTGTCAGCCAGCATTTATTCTCAGTTTTATCATAACCGTTTATATATTAACTGGCTCAGTTGATCCTGCGATGTCCCAACCGGCCGTGTGCACGTTTATGTGGGGAAAAAAAAGAAGTGGACGTTTTCTAATTACACGTGACATCCGAGGAGTGAATCGGATGAATGAAATACTTCAGCTGCACATGGGAAAATCTGAATACAGCAAAAGCAAAAGGGGAAAAAAAAGTGATATGCACGACGAGGCACAGCCCACATAAGTGTAACTGAAACAGAGTAAGAGGTTGTAAAAACACTCCAGGAGCGGGAGAGTTTTATTTATATCTTTAGTGAGGATTGTTTTTTTAAAATGTGACGCGCATGAAGAAAAAGGGTCAAAAGTACAGTGAGTCTGTTGCAGAGAGCAGAAGAAGAGTATAGTTGATGCCCGATGAGTCTATAATTCACTGGGAACGTAGAAGCATCTGCACGGTCGGGAGTTCAGGAATGAAACTGACACTTTCCCCCGAATTAAAATGCAGCTCTGTTCATGGTTATTATGTTAAGCGTCACTAACTATCCCTCCGTTTGTGAGAAGCTCTGTTGTAAGACCAGAGTGGACACGTGGGGGTTATGAAATATGATTCTACTGACATATATATATATATATATATATATATAAAAACATATTTTTTTTCTTTGTTGCACGTTTCTTTATTGCGACGTCGGTCCTTCGTCTGGAGTCCTGTGGAGAGATGACGACTCAGTCTGTCCAGCCATCTGATTGGTCCGTAACCAGGAAGATTTTTTTTTTTTGTTGATCTGATCCGGAGCAGGTTTAGGTCTGAGCTGCGCAGGTTACCATGGCGATATATGTAGTCTTTCTATATGTAGATCTCCGCACATGTTCACCTTGGCAGTTTGTCCCACTGATGTTCCTCTGTTTGATCATTGATTTGCTATAGATTTTTTTTTTAATTAAATTTGCATGAAATAACCCCACACATTAAAATGTCTGCCCTCCCTCTCTGCTCCCCGTCCCACTCAGATTAAGTGCTCCCAAAAATATATTTGGTCTGTGATCTTGATCAGAGAGGATGAATCGTGTGTGTGTATGTGTGTGTGTGTGTGTGTGTGTGTGTGTGTGTGTGTGTGTGTGTGTGTGTGTGTGTTTGTCGGTCAAGAGAGAGACTTAATTTTATAGTGTGCATCGAAGCAGCGTGATATTGTTTATTGGATAATAGCTGTCAAAATCAAAGTGCATTCATCTTAAGCGGATAAGCTCTGATGTTGCTGTGTGTGTGAGCGTGTGTGTGTGTGTGTGTGTGTGTGTGTGTGTGTGTGTGTGTGTGTGTGTGTGTATCCTTGGATCCCCGTGTGTAATCTCGCTGAGTCTGTCGGCTTTAAAGCAAAATGCGAGTCAGTCAAGCAGTGCTGAGGGCAGGTGCAACCGCTGTCATTATGCAAATGTCTGCTTTGTGTGTTGTAGTACTGTCAAAACAGACACACACACACACACACACACACACACGGGTCCTGAGTGTGTGCGTGTGTGTGTGTGTGTAGTCGGCAGCCGGGGGCGACCGGGGCCCACCAGAGTCCACTCTCCCTGCACTTGATTTCATTGCCGCCTCCGAAGCCGCTGCCAATGAGCCGCATTCGACCTCCCCTCCGCGTCCGAACGGATGCACATGGAAATGAGCTCCGTCGGCCGACAGTAAAAACAGTGTAGCAACTCTCGCACCAACCCGCCGGCATGCTGGGTGTCCTGCAGGCCGGGGAGAGCGGCCGCTTTCACAACTGTCACCTCCTCGTTAAACGGACCCCCATCGGCGGGGTCACTCTCCTTTACCACCCGGGACGTCCGTGTGTGTGTGTGTGTGTGTGTGTGTGTGTGTGTGTTGATTTGACACGGAGCTGTTAAAACTAACACAGGAGGCCACGTCCAAACAGAGACACGCAGACACACATTGATGGTCTGCGTCTCGTCCGACAGCACCGCGTGTCCGAGGCGGCTCCTGAAGGTAACGGGCACTCCCCTGCTGGAGGCTCGGACGTTTCAGCAAGGGGCTGATAATTAGCAATTTATTTATTTTTTGAACAATCCGGTCCACCTTCATTTCATGCGGTTCCATTGAAGTCTGACAGTGGATTGATTCATGCACCCAGTTCTTAGGGATAGTCAGAATTTGAAAACTGTTGCCAACTTGTCCTGTGGATTTTAACGGAGTACTAGGAGACTGTTTCCTCAAAGAGTTGTTGCTATTATATTTTTTTTAGAATCCAAAAAAAATATTTGAACACATTTCACTTGTGTTGTGTTAAAGTGTTAAAGTAACAGAACATGGACGAATAGAGCCAAATATTGCTGCATGGCAATATCCACATGGTACGTGGTTTTTATTTTACAGTATAAGTATCGTTTATGTAATTTGGATGAACTGGACCTTATAGATGAAATTATTTCTCGGCCTTTGATGGATGAGATTGCGGACCATTTATATCTATATTTACATTAGAAAGGTGTAGACAACCTAACACATATTCAAACATGAATAGACAAGCGGAGGATGACAGAGAGAGGGGAAGAGTCTGGATTTGTGTTTGTGAACAGTTTTGTTACTTGGTTTTTTCTCTCTTTCAAGTCCTTTGTTTGCTGGACTGGACTGTTTCCTCCAACCTGCTGGTTTTCTGCTGCTGTCAGAGAGGGAGGGAGGGAGGGGGGGGGGGGGGGGTAAGACCGATCCCTCTCTCAGTCAGTTCGACTGACACACAGACACTCGGGTAGAAACCGGCAGAACCAGGCTTCGAGGAATGTTAAATGAGTGAGTGTGTTAGTGTGTTCAACTGCCTGACGATCAAACTTCAGTTCATCATCCGCTGGGTCTTTTTTCTCTCTTTCACCTGATCAGAACACGCCCACTGCTTAACCCGCCTGCTCGCAGCCTCTACGCGGACTCTGTTGTCGCGGTTCGTAGTCAGCACGGTGACGGTGGCAGCTTCCCACCGGTTTGCGCGAGGACGTAGATTTGACACAGAGGAATGTGCTTTAAGGTGTCGCAGGTGGCGAGGCTCTCTTTCCGCAGGTAAGCGGGACGAGACTCCGAAACGGCGTTTCATTAATGATTCAACAGGTCGGCTGATGTTTGATCAGAGGGAGAGGTACTGTGTGTGTGTGTAGTGTGTGTGTGTGTGTAGTGTGTGTGTGTGTGTGTGTGTGTGTGTGTGTGTGTGTGTGTGTGTGTGTGTGTGTGTGTGTGTGTGTGTGTGTGTGAGTGTGTGTGAGAGAGAGAGAGAATTCCCCGGCTGAGTCAGCTGGTCAAACTCAGTCCATCACATGATGGACTGAGTTTTGGTTTCTAAGCAACCAAAGATACATTATATATTATGTTCTTTTTTTCAAGAGTAGAAAACAGAAAACCGCTGAACTCAACAACTGCTGAACTCAACAACTTGTTCAACAACAAGTTGTTGAACTCAACAACTGGATCCACAGGCAACAAAAAGCTCCGTTCATTCGGATCCCGCGACGTCGCCGTTTTAACACGACTCCTTGTCATTTCCACCTTTTGCTTGTTTGCACTAAACCGAAGAAGCCAGCATGTTGCCGCCCCAGCGCAGTGAGGTTTTATAGATTCTACCATCTGACTTCCTCCGCCGCCGCCGCCATAAAGGCGGAACAGCAATGTCCCCTATTCCACGTCCGTACTTTCTATACAGTGGAACGGAGGCACAGCGTTCCCGCCCCAGGAACAGAAGCTATGAAATACAAAAATCAAATACCACAGCCCTGGCTGCCACTCGTGACCTGTGCGTGTGACACTTCCGATTTTTTTCTTTTTCTCGAGACTGATAATGCCAGAGTTCGGACCACATGATGCCCAGCACGGCGTTCGCTTTATTTTGTCCACCTCTTGTACATACGCACTGACATTCGGTCACGTCATCAGTTGCATTAACAGTCAGTCCATTCATAGATGTGACACGGCAAGTTTATGAGAAATTATTGCAGAAACACGAGCCCTGGAAAAGGTTACGCTCCTTTTTTTAAATCAATATATATATATATATATATATATATATATGTGCAGATAAATACAGCGCAAATATTTAAAAGCAGATTTGCCCTAATCTCCTCTGGGCACAGATCAGCAGAGAAACGTTGAGGCAGCCACCAGATTACTTTGTTCGTTCTTGTGTTTGTGAAAGCATGATTAGGAAAATCAAAAAATGCATTAGCATATTAGAATAGTAATCTTGAGATATGGATTTAGAGAGAAGAAACACTGTGAGCAAGATTACAGACATGAATGAAGTCACAGCACCAGGTCTATGAAGGTGCACTTGCAGACGCAGTGGGACAGATCATGCTGCCTGAAGTGGATGTGCGTGGTTTTTGCATTTTGCTCATAGATGTGATTTTTATCGATAGGCAGTAAAAAAAAACAAAAGAAAACAAAGCATCTCTCTCCTCTGAGGCGATTGAACCCCTGCATGTGTTTATCAGGAGATGAGAAATGATTGTTGTTGATGTCAAAGTTCGGCCTGGAAGCTGTAACATGTGAAACCGTGTGTGTGTGTGTGTGTGTGTGTGTGTGTGTGTGTGTGTGTGTGTGTGTGTGTGTGTGTGTGTGTGTGTGTGTGTGTGTGTGTGTGTGTTTGTGTGTGTGTGGGCGGGCAGACGCTGACAGATTTAATCACGTATATACATACACACACACACACACACACACACACACACACACATACATACTGTACACGGCATGTTGTCTCACAATCATCTTACGTGACCAGATTCCACAAGATGATGAAGAGTTTTCAAACATGAAGCCAATGTTGTTACACCGCAGGCGTAACAGTCGGTACAGTTTCAACATATTTGAAATATTAGCCATCGGCAAATCGTGTTGTTTATTGGCCGTGTGAAGGAGGTTCACTTGCACTGTTTGGTTTTATTTGTATATTCTAAATATAATTGAACTAAATCACTTTTTAGTCCAGTTTATTTCAACTTATATTTGCAGTTTATACTTACAAATGCAAATATACTTACTTTTAATAATTACTGTAGATTAAACTCACCGTGTAAGAAGCATGAGTAGATGAACATATCGATATGCCGATGTCGATATTTTAGGAGTACAAGATTTCCCATACATATATATATATATATATATATATATATATATGTATATTTATGCATGTATTGAATTAAGAAAATAAAAATAATAACATTTGCAGAAATACGTACATTTTCTGTACGTAAAAGGTAAATATAAATGCACGTTTTTTTTGTGCATTGTTTATTCTGTACAATAAAAAGATTTCATATCGCTAAACAGAAACCGCTGATATCCATACGTCTGTGAAAGGCTCATATCGGCCGAGATCATCCACCTTTACCTCCACGTTAACCAAACTTATCTGGAGGAGAAGACCGAGGCAAAAAAGTCCCTTTTGTTCTTACCTGTGCGATGAGGGACATTTTAAAGGAAGTGGTTTAACCCAGATACACTTTGTTCGGCGAACGTCCTGTAAACTGTCTGTGCGTCAAAGCACAACAGCGACAATGAGAAGGAAATTATGATGAGGCAGGATGATCATTGAAGGGAGATCACAGAGTTTGTGATGGCGTCATTAGAAATATGCTTGTGACGCGTTTATTGTTATAGACTCTGTGTCTTCCCAGGTCTACGGCGACGACAGTCAGTCCAGATACGCTGAGACTTTTTGCCCATTGCTGCTCTTGAATCTGGGTCAGAGGCGCTTTTTTTTTTATTCTGATACGAATAAGATGATGTGGAAATCACAAACAACTTGAAGAGTTTTGACTCCGCATAAGATTTTCACATCAGCAACTTTGGTTTAAAAATATCAGTCTTCAAAAGCGCGTGTCAGTTATATTCTGCTTCAGTCACATACGTCTTGGTCACACCTCCTCTCTCTCTCTCTCTCACACACACACACACACACACACACACACACACACACACACACTAAGACAACACACTCACACACACACACACACACACACACACATGTACACACACACACACACACACACAAAGACACACACAAACACACACACACACACACACACACACACACACACACACACAAACACACACTTAGACACACACACACACAGATACACACTAAGACACACACTCACACACACACACTAAGACACACACTCACACACACACTAAGACTCACACACTCACACACACACACACACTAAGACTCAAGCACACACACACACACTAAGACTCACACACACACACACACACACACACACAATAATAATAGCATCCCTGTGCTGGGAGGTAGTGTTTGTTCAGAGCGTTGTCGGCCGCCCGGCCCCATACCGCTGCTGCTGCTGCTGCTGCCGCCGGGAGCCGGAGCAGAGCGGGAGGTGACGGTGGCGTTGGCGGAGGTGTGAAGCCAGGGGGGAGCGGTCGCTCTGCAGGAAAGAGATCACACATCCAGGCAGGTAGGAGCCTCCACCCAGCTGCAGGCGTAAGTCCGCCGGGTCCTACCCAGCGCCGGAGGGGATTTGTTCACGCTGTGTGGATTCATATCTGAGCTTGTGAAGAAGGTTTGTCCAGTAGATTCATTTCGGGATTTCATTGATTTTTAGCTGTCAGTCGTTTGGCTTCGTGTGTGTGTGTGTGTGTGTGTGTGTGTGTGTGTGTGTTTTTCATGTTTTCTGTCATCCGTCATTCCGGTGGTCTGAACTCGGAAGTTTGTACAGAACAGAGGAGCAATGAACCAAAGACGGAACAT
The DNA here is from genome assembly GCF_022379125.1 of Scophthalmus maximus. NCBI lineage: Eukaryota > Metazoa > Chordata > Actinopteri > Pleuronectiformes > Scophthalmidae > Scophthalmus > Scophthalmus maximus. Next base: position 2,564,882 of record NC_061518.1, read on the forward strand.
AAGACTTTTACAGTATAACTAGTGCCATAGAGAAATACTTTCCTATTGCTGCTTTGGTGGTTCAGATTTCCTAATCTATCTGTACAAACATGTGACGAGCGATGTCAGGCTCGTCACCCGTGCCGATCTACTTTCTTTAATTTTGGTTTCGCCTCCACAGAGAGGGAGGAGGAACTTGTCATCACGCGAACGGCGTTTGAAACTCCTCGGCCTCAAGGGGCAGATTCATCTTTGTCGTACATTAACTCGTTGAATGTGACAGATCGCGGATATGCAGTTAAATAATATACACCGTTGGGTTTTCATTGGAATCGTTACAATGAAGTTAAACATAGAATCCAGTGAGTTAAGATTATAGATTAAATGGTGCTCTGTGCAGAAGTTGGGGCGGGGGGGGGGTCTCAGCAGTTGCGATGAGGTATCGTAATGAAGCGTATGCTGCTGCTATTTAAGCAACAACTCCACCAGGGGGGTTTGGAGCGGCCTTGTGTGAAGTCGAGGCTCGGGGGATTAAAGAACCAGGTTTATTTTTAAGGCGCTGTTGGTCGTCGGAGAGAGAGACAGTCTGCGCTCCGCCTGTTCCCATTTCTTTCCTCTTTTTTTTTTTTAGCTGTATCACCTCTAAGGACGACATGTGTCGGCCCCCCGTCGAACAGCTGTTTCTGGGGTCGGAAGGTCACGGAAATGACAGCAGGGGGCAGCACTGCTGTTTCGACTCAATCAGTGACCGGACGGAAGTCTGCCGGCCTCGGTCAGGGCGGACACAGTGGAGCGGGTCGTCCACCGACCAGAGGGTCGGAGGTTCGGTTCCCGGGGTTCTTCAGTCGGCATGTCGGAGTGGGCGAGACCCTGAACCCCCTGTGGGGGGGGGGGGGATGTCGATTGTGTTTCCAAAACCCCCCAAGATGATGTTTTTGTTTCGGCCACACACCAAATATATGCAGTTCACTGTCGCAGAGGAGCAAAGACACCAGCAAATATTCACATTTAAGAAGCTGAAATCAGAGAATTTGGCCCTTTTTTTTTGACGGACAGTTTCTGTAATGGACTAAACTGTAATAGAAGTCAGTAATAATCTGGTTGTGGGCGTCGTTAAATCCGGTAGAATCACAGTTATTATCTGATATTCTGGTGGCGGTTGTAGCAAGTGACTTCACATATGGTTATGAGTGTTACAGATATTGTTAGGATGTGAGTATTATTAATATTGTTTCATACTGGATGGAAGTCACAGCAGTAGAGTAGTAGCGTTAGTTTAATTTATACATTTTTTAAAGCTGTTCTCAGACATGAACTTTTGGGAATATTGGGTCCGGACATTGTCACAGCGAGCGAGTGGACGTGTTGATGAGCGTAAAACAAAGAACTCTCCTGTCCTTAGCAGAATCATCATCCTGTCCTGCCGGCTGCGTCTCCGCCCAGCCGCCGCAGAGTATTCCAGCAAATGTTCCTGTCGGTGTGAACGCGTCCGACTCGTCCTGCTGCGTGTGAAGGGGCCAAAACTCCGGGAGAGAAATTTGCCAGAAGCTTAGTAGATGTCGCAACTGAGCCGCTAAAGTCGTGGGCTCAGTGGATCGAGTCCGATTGGCCTCCAGTGTGTCCGCAGCCGGCCGACGGTCTGTCCAATGGAGACGGATTGGAAATGAGCCTCCTTCTCTCCGGCTGCTCGCCTCGCAGTCGGACACTTCCTAACGGGAGAGGCACAGAGGGAGCTCTGGGTCAGGTTATATTTAGTCACCGCGTATTAACTGTAATCATGTCATTAATCTTTAGAGAGCGCCCCCCCCCCCTCTCAGCAGCCCACACCCCGGCCCTCTCTTTTCTTTTCTTTTTAACAGAGGACATGGCTCCGTGTGTGTATTTTAGTTTTGGAAACCACACGCAACTGTTGTATCGCCGCTCTACATCTCCCCCCCCCTTCCCCTCCTCGCCTGTGAGATCCGATTTAGCCCGTTGTGCTTTAAAAATAGGTTTGTGTGGTGCGTGCGTATCGTTGCACTTAAGCCTCGGTGGTGTGATAAATGTCACGCCCAGGAAGATTTAGTGCGTCTTTAACCTCTGTTCATACTGTAAAAGGCTTTTAATATGTGCGTTTCACAGCCATCTCTTCAGTTAATTGCCCTGCCTGGGGTATCAACTCTGTACGCACTGTGGGAGAGAAACATTCACGCCACGTTAACACGTGTGTGTGTGTGTGTGTGTGTGTGTGTGTGTGTGCGTGTGTGTGTGTGTGTGCGTGTGTGTGCGTGTGTGTGTGTGTGTGTGTGTGCGTGTGCGTGTGTGTGTTGTGCCTGGTGGTGTTTGCTCGATGGAAACAACAGTTGGTAAACTTTGATCGCACAATCGTCCACGTGCTTGATGACTTTTTTCTGTGGGGTTTGCTCTGCGACGACGTGGGGGCCGGGCCGGCGGGGCTCGGTGTTACACTGGGTCACGTGGGCTCTAAAACAAACCCCCGTCTGCCTATCGGATCGCCTCCTCGGCCCAGTGACAGCTCAGCAGTCGGCTCGGGTTGCCAGGGGCTGCTGTCATGGCAACTGAGGCGGTGTATAGATGGTTACCGTGGCGCCACTGACAAACGTCCGCGTGGTTTTGGATCCAGTTCTTTTGTTGTTGACAGTGTCACCGTGTTGTGGGTTTATCTGTGGCCACAACACGAACAGTCAATCATCTGCCACCTTCCAACGCCAGTATGTTTATGCTTTGTGTTTTTTTAATTTCAAGTGCCAGAGGAATTAGGATTCTGGTCCCGTGTGTTCGTGTTAAGGTTTGACACATTGAAAACGAACATACAGATTCAAATGAACCAATGTGGAAACACTTATTACACCAAATCTCCTGCAAATCTTGTATTCTTAAAAGTCAAAAGAAAGATATACATGTGTTTTCTTTTTTAATAAATACATATCTCATTCAGTTTTCAATTTAATCGGTAGTAGATGTTCTGATTTGAGTAATTTGACTAGTGCCACAACAACATAACTCATTTGTAAATTTGTGTTCATGAGTTATCACTTTTTTACACATATTGTCCGTGTATAAATACATTATATTCCTGAACAAGACAAATTCATTGTCCAAAGATCGAGGCTATCATATCAGCATGATTACACATGTGCATTTCGATGCAGATGTTCATCCAGATGCATTTTTATTTTGATTCTATGATTTAAAATGTATATATGATTGAATTATGTATTTCCTGCCAAAGGCAATCCAATTAACATCTGTAGATTACATTTCCCATCATAAAAGCCTTCTTTCTCACTGGTCCGGCAACTGAATAAAATCAATAAATATTGACAAGGATATGCAATCGATATTCAACCTTTTTTATTCTCGTCTTTTCTGATAATTCTAACAAGTTAGCTCCTTTTGTGCTGCCAACCTTCCGTTCTCGATTAACTAAGTTCACTTTCACTTTTGCCATCACGCTCTCAGGGCGCGACAGAACGGCCGGCAGGCATCATACAAATATGCAAAGGTTGAACGGAAATGTGCAGCTCACCGTGTCTGTGTCTGTCTCCCTGTCCAGATCGAGAACATTGACGCCTGCCTCAGTTTCCTGGCGGCCAAAGGAGTCAACATCCAGGGTCTGTCTGCAGAGGGTAAGCTGAGCACCAACCAAGCCCCCAGGCCCAAGGCCTGGCTCCACCAGGTCAACTACTGAACTACTGGATAAGACGTCATAAGACGTCCTTCATGCTATGGAGAAAAAATAATATATGAGGAATATTGACCTTTAACACGCAGAGGCATTCATATTGTGAGGCTGTGTCATCGGGACACGTTCAAATATGTTGACTCGACTCGGGGCTAATGTACCGGAAAACTCACCACAGGGCAAAATTGCATTTTTAATGTCGCCTGTATGAAATAAATAAACTGGCCTGAGTTTTTCCTTTCACAATTTATTACCCACATGAGGAATGCCAGGGAATAATAGCGATGGTGTTCTCACTGGGCAGAGGATGTTGGATCAGTGAACAGTGGTCACCCTTGACAACAAGAAGGATATGGCGATCATCTCTCTGTTCTATAAGGAGTTCATATTGTGCACGGATTTTCATCTTGCAGTCCTGGAACAAGCAATTCATATAACTCATATAACTTATTCATATAAGGCCAATCAGATTTGAGAGCGGGAGTAGAAACACACGTAATGTCATTAGTACCAGATGAAGGAGCTGACAAGTCATTTCATGACATGCTGGAACGACCACAGTGAACTGTGCCTCGACAGAAGCTGCCGGAAGATTTGCGAAACCTCTTTTGCAACTAACGATTATTTTCATAATCGATTAATCTGTCGGTTATTCTCTCGATTAATCAGATTAGTCGTTTGCTCCATAAAATGTTATAAAATGGGTATGAAACATGTCAAAGTGATGTTTTGAAACCAGAACATATTCACATTGAAGAAGCTGAAATCTCTGAAATTTCCCCGATTAAAACTACTTGAACCGACAAGTCGTTTATCAAAATAGTTGGTGATTAATGTAATTGATTAGCTGTTGCATGCTCTGAATATTTTGGTCAATACTTTTTGGTCACAAACTTGTCTGATTGTCTGTCACGTTGGCTTTAGTTTGAGTTTGATGGCACAACCGTGGCCTGTTAGCAGTTTTAGTTTCTTGGAACAGATGAGACGAGCGGCGCTCGTTTTCTTTGACTGAACCGACAGAATTTCTCTTATCTTATCTTTTTTCCCCGCCGTTCTTTCTTCACATCTTCCCTTTTCCATTTTAACATTCCACACATGTCTCCCTTCTCCTCTGCCCACAGAGATCCGGAATGGAAATCTGAAAGCCATCCTCGGCCTCTTCTTCAGCTTGTCCCGCTACAAACAGGCGCAGCAGCAGGCGCAGCGGCAGCAGCCGTCTCACGCGCCCGCCGCCCCGTCCCAGGGCGCCCACCCCCCCCTCAGCCAGCAGAGCAGCGCCCCGGCCCAGCTCGGCCACGCTCCGCATGGGACTCCGGCCCTCGCGGCCCAGAGAGCAGCGCAGGCCGAGATGCAGTCCAGGTGAGAGGCGACATTTGTATGGGACGCCCTGGAAGCCGACCAGGAACGTACGACCTTGAAACGGGGGTGGGGGGGGGGGGGGGCGAACGCCTTCGTCTCTGCGCTCTTCACTTTTCCTGCTGTTTCCAATCCATCATGTTGTCATCTCTGTCGTCCTGTTCACACTTCCTGTCGTTTTATAACCCTGACCTCTCCGTCTCTGTCCTCTCTTCCACGCCTCTCTTCTCCTCTAGGGACGGATCTCAGAGTAAACTGCTCAAGTTTTCCCTTGGTCAGAAAAAGACCTCTAGGTCAGCGTCTTCTGCATTTCTGTGTTCCTCTGCTCCCCCCCCCCCCCCCCCCCCTTCTTCTTTCCACCACCTCACCTCCTGTCCCGTCCCCTTTTCCAGGAAATAGGGAGAGGTAGAAATTGCCCCTAATCAGGCATAAGATTTTTCTTTTGTACTGTAAAGTACTCAGATTGCGTCTTTGTCTGTGATTAAGGGCAATATCTACCACGAGCACTGTCTAATATGCATGAGTGGTTGTGTCGGGGTAGATAGGAACCAAAGCTCCCGGCTCCATTTTTCGGACGGCCCTGTCCGTCTGGCACCGCGCCTCATTTGGCGAGCCTGCTAAATGGACTGTGACAGACCTTTAGATAACCTTTAAGCAAGTGTGTGTGTGTGTGTGTGGGGGGGGGTTTGCTTGGCGAGCACATTGCCCATATAATGTGACGTTAATAATTAACATGGGGAGGTTTTGTGTAGCCATGATATCATGACAATGTGTCGTTCAGATCTATCGTCAGTGTGCATTTGCTGTGATGCCTTCAAAGTGTTTTGCGTTTACGTTTAGGTTTTTGCATGTGTATCATATTGTGTGATAATGCACCTTGAAATTGGATTCAGAATGTGGCTTTGCATGATGCCCATCCCGGTTTCTGTTTGCGCTGCACCTGCCCCGCACCGGCCGCTCTCCAAAGCAGTGCAACGGCCCCACCCGCTGGCCAGCAGCTGTAACTACAAGATGAATCACTGGGAGTTACTGTACCTGCACTTAAAAATGTCGTCTTTTCCCTTTAAACAGCTCTGATTGATGGAAAAAAAGTATCCAGGCTTGATCAGATTGAATTACATTTTAAATGTGCTTAAATTTATGGATTTAACAGCATCTTATTTAGCTTATATGTTTTTTTAAAGACTTATTTTTACGTTTTATCAACAATATCAATAAAATAAATACATTAGACCTCACTAAAGTGCCATGAGTAAATATATGTTGTGATTTGGCGCTATACAAATAAAATCGAATTAAATTAAATTTAAATAAGTACGTTTACCACCTGATATTGTTTACTTCGGTACTGAGCAAATATGATAATCAGTGAATTCACCGGTATCCCTTGGACATCCGTGAAATTTAGTCAGGTAATAAACACATAACATCCAGCTCTGGAACAATTTTGAGGATATTGGAACATGTTCTCCAAGTGGAAGAGTTGAGCAGCCATGCCACAGATCGCCTGGCTCCACTTACAGAACATTTTTAGATAAATGCCCGATTTTTAAGGGTAAAGTCTTTTAAGATTTAAGGGTCAGGGGTAGATAGGGGTTAAGGTGGGGGGTTATGCATTTAGTTGTGGTGGTTAAGGTTCAGGGAGGGGGCTAGGGAATGCTTTATGTCAATGAGTAACGTCACAACTATAAAAAGACAAGTGTGTGTGTATTGTGTGTGTGTGTGTGTGTGTGTTTGTATTGTGTGTGTGTGTGTGTGTATTTATGGCTTTATTATACTGCCGGCAGTAAAAACTGACAGGGTAGAGATAAGCCCCCCCCCCCCCCCCCCCAATACAAACTGATGTCGACACACTGCAGCTCATTCGGAAAATGTTCTAACCATCAAATTGAACATTTCCTTCTGTCGCCTGATTGGTTGGGCCCATCATTTTAAAAGTCAAATGAGCGCAGGCGTTGCTCCTGACTCCCTAATAATATGGCAGAACCTATTACCTGGCAAAGAGCAGATAAATAACGGTCAGCCAGATTGAGTGGCATCCAGGAAATGAGAGTTTCTATAATGAACGTGGGTGAAAGAGAAAGAGAGAGAGCTGTAATCTGCTTATCAGCATCCGCCCTCGCAGTCCTATAGGATGATGATGCCGCCGGTAAATTAGCATTTTATTAGCAGTCCGTGCGCCACGGCCTGGTCAGATTACAGCCCGGCTCACGGGCCGTCACCAAAGGCAACCGACGGATTTACCACCAGGAATAAAAGTGTCATGAATTCCATTAGTCGCTCTAATCCAGGCGGAGGAAATAAAAAAGGAGCAGGACGTGTAATCTGAGTAAAAACCTGGATGCTCGCGTGCGTCCGCGCATCCGTCTCGCATTAGATTACTAACAATGTTGGCGTGTATGGGGAAAGGCGCAGAGCTGGAGCAAAAACAGTTTTCATTTATGCCCAAAATTTATGGCACAAAGCATAAAGATACACCGCAGAGGAGGCAGATGTGTGACTGTGTGGCGAGTGTAGTCGCAACAGGAAATCAATGCAGTAGGCCACAAATTCAAGATGTTAGGCTGCGTTAACTTCTTAGGCATCGACCCGAGATCCCAAACTGACACTTCACAACATGGTTGTGTGGGATTATGGTTTCTTGGCAGCTGCTTATATATCCACCGAACAGATAATAATAATTCATGACTTTATTTGTTCGGCACTCTTCTTAACAGTGACACAGAGCTTAGACCAAGTCTGTTACACAGGAAGTCTCATTAGTATTTCTATCTGCCTGAGACGTGACGTGTCAGTAGATGTTAGTTTATGCAGGGGAATATGATTAACGCCTCTGTGCTGCGCGTTGTGAACGTTCCCCCCCGCGAACGCAGACGGACAAAAGACACTCGTCCCTCTTTTACCCGTCGGTGTGTTTCGGCCTGTTCGCACAGAGACCCGCAGCTCCTCGGTGTCTGCGCCATGTCGACCTCCCGTGTTGGAGTTCACAGGTCGTCCGGAGTAGATGTGTGTGTGTGTGTGTGTGTGTGTGTGTTTGCGTCACGGAGCTGGAGGAACCTGGTGTGTGTGTGTCTGTGTGTCGTGAAGGTTTAGAACCAACAGACGTTCTCAAATGTCATCACCTTAAGGGACACTGAAACTATGTTCTGGCCTGTTTACGCCCCCCCCCCCTCTCTCTCTCTCTCTCTATCTTCTTCCTCTCTTCCTTCTCTCCTCTCTCTCTCCATTAGACTTCCCGGCCTCACGACGAGGGCGTCCACTGCCGGCGGTGACATCCCTCCAAGGAGCTCGGTCAGTGCTGCGGGGAACAGACGCAGCCAGGGCTTCAGTGACAAGACCAAAGGCAACTCGCACCTGAACAAAGGTACTGTACAAACCACAAGCGCACGCACACACACACACACACACGCACACACACACGCACACACTGACAAACTTATTTTGGTCTGGATGTCCCCATGATCTTTTAAAGGTTCTTGCTGTTGAGTTAAAAATCAGAAGAGTGATATTTTTTTGCGTCTTTACAGGAAGTAAAGTTAGAAAAGTAGACTCTGCAGCTCTTAACATTTTTCACGCTGCCGTCTTTTAAATTTGAATCGTGAATCCTCCGGGTGTATTCTTGTCATCGCGGTTGAAAATGCGAGCAAGCTTTGTTGCTTCGAGACCAAGGGAGAGTAGTAAAACCTGAGCCAGACGACGATGCAGCCTTCAGCCGTGAAATCAAGACGCTCTCAGTAAATAATCGCTCATCGACACAGTAAGTTGAGGTCGCGACCTCCGGTCGGCTGCTGTCATGACCGTGAGCATCCTCACAGGTGGAGATGTCGTACTGTACCTGGAGTCGTGTAACATCTTCATGATTGAATGTTTCTTACCAGAAAAAATAATAATAACTCAAACGACTTTATTGAAAAAATAATAACTCAAACGACTTTATTCCTGTAATATTATGAGAATAATGTTGTACTTGAGAAGAAAGTCCAAATATTACAAGAATTAAGTTACAATTTAAAGAGGAAAAAAAGTAATAATATTTAAAAATAAAAAAAATGTCCAGCCTTTTCGTACAAGTCTATTCTTCTGAATATGGTGCCTTAAATAATATTTTGTTATTCCTGAAACCTTTACTTAAGTATAACTCAAGCTGCTCCACATTCCTCAGTTTAATGCAGAGAACAGGCTGATCTCCTAGAATGACACATAGCCTGAAGTTACTTGTCATACAGTAATATTATGACTGTATTCTCCTCAAATCATGACTTTGTTTCTCGTAATCTTACAACTTCATTCTGAAAATCTCAGCTTTTCTTTCCCCATTTAAGTGGACCTTATAGCCAAACTAATGAATTATGAATGAACTGATGATTTTGTAGAAAATGACATTCATCCCATCCCATCCCAAGTCTATGAACCTGACATGTTGAACATGAGCAGGATTTTCACTAGTGGAACCAGGCGCCTGCTCTTAAAAGTGTCAATGCAACGACTTCCATCTGACGACACCATCGTGTTAATTCAGCGGAGGTACACACGCCAGATTCGAGAGAAAGACCTGTGTACTTTAACGCGCTTATTATTATTCAAACCGGTCTGACCCGGTTTAACTCATCCTGCCCAGTGTGACTGTTTCTGCAGCTCACAGGGCCGAGCGTGCTTGGCAGACTGCTTCGCTGTGACCGGTGTTGAAATGGCCTCTGTCGCCACTCGGTGAGCCAAGGCTTTATATAGACTGTGTTAGTGTTCACAGCCTAAACTCATTACCCTGCATTAGACGGAGAATTCTGACCGCCCAGAGAGAGAGAGAGAGAGAGAGAGAGAGAGAGAGACCGGGGCGAGAGAGAAAGTGTGTGTGTGCCTGTGTGTGTGTGTGTGTGAAAGAGAGAGAGAGAGAGAGAGAGAGAGACCGGGGCGAGAGAGAAAGTGTGTGTGTGTGTGTGTGTGTGAGAGAGAGAGAGAGAGAGAGAGAGACCGGGGTGAGAGAGAAAGTGTGTGTGTTCCTGTGTGTGTCTGTGTGTGTGTGTGTGTGTGTGTGTGTGTGTGTGTGTGTGTGTGTGTGTGTGTGTGTGTGTGTGTGTGTGTGTGTGTGTGTGTGTGTGTGT
>NC_061518.1:2577500-2602500 GCF_022379125.1 Scophthalmus maximus
ACACACACACACACACACGGGGGGGGAGAGAAAAGAGTTGACACTTGTGTGTGATTTCATGGTCTTCCTCAGTGGCGGACAGGCACTGACACACAGAAACGTACGCACGGACGCTGCGAGCGTGACGGTCCGTGAAAGGAGCTTTGAGGCCTCGGTGTTATCAGGACAGACCCTCAGACAAAAGAGCCTCTTTTAAAAAAAACAAAAAGACAAGAGATATTGCTGTTCAGCTTGTTGACACTGAACCAAATAAACCGGCATGTTTCATCAGACATACGCTGTTCTTCAGACGTGAACTCTGGATATCTTGAAAGTCGGACGTTCATATTGGTCAAACCCAGCCGGGACAAACTTCGTCCTCGAACAGTCAGGCGAGGGCTTGCGACTGCGCAGGGTCCTCATTCCCCCCGGGGACCGTACGTAGACTAGTTCCCACGTGGGCTCACTCTGACGAATGTTACCCGGTCGAGAAAAGAGCCGGCAAATGTTCCCGACTCGTCATTTGCGGACATACGCGCTCTCAGTCGCTGCTCCTCTGGGAAATGTTCAGGACAATGTCCCGACTCCGCTGCGTGTCTGAGAGCAGCTGTAGTCTAAGTCTGCACACGCACAAGCGCGGAACGTCGACGTCTGCCTGGTCCGTGTTCGCGCCTTTTATATTATTATAGAAGGACGACGGGGCGGAATCGAGCTGCAACATTTCATCAATGAACCGAAATCGATTACTAAATTATTCGACAACTATTTATAATGTATCAAAATTCTCTGATTTCAGCTTCTTAAACGTGAATATTTTACTGGTTTCTTTGCTCCTCCGTGACAGTGGACTGAATATCTTTGTTGCGCGGACGAGACAAAACCTCGTCTCGCAGTTTTGGGAAACACGGTCGTCAAATTTTTCATCATTTTATGGACAAAAAATCGATAAAAAGAATAATCCACAGATTAGTCGATTGTGAAGATGAACGTTAGCTGCAGCCCTCGGGCGGAATAAAAAGCCTCAACATTCCCGCCCTGGAACCGGCTGTGTGAAAGAGGTCAGAGAGTGTGAGGCAGGTTTCCTCCGCAGACACGGAGTAAAACGGAGGTCTGCGGTGGTTTTTTCCCGACGGGGTTTCCTCCATCTTCTGCTCTTATTATGTTAATCCCTGACGACTGCAGTAATTAAGGCAGTTTTCGCTGTAAATATACCCAAATCCTTTCAACATGTTTCCTCAAGCGGTGGACGAGGGGGCAAACCAGCGGTTCAATTCCCAGGATTTGGCCCCAAGGCTGCTTCGGGGTCATTAGGTCGCTGACCCATTCCCAGGACACGTTCAGACAGTTATTTGTTTATTCCTTGACGGGGGGAAGTGCTTCCACAAGGGCACGTTGTGCTGCTTATTTAATCTAATCTGATCTAATTCGAATCCGATCTAATCTGATTCAATGTAATTCGGCATCTCAGAGTGCAGCCGGGAAAGGGCTGGGTTCGTCCTTTACGTGAATATGTATGATCAGAGTATTAGGTAAGCAGGTTTTTATCCATTTAATGTCAAACCATGTGGTGTCGGAAGGTTTTTTTTTTCCCCTCCTACACACAGGAACCTTTTGTGAGAAAGAAAGTTCACAGTCCCAAGAGAAGGCACATGAGCCACTTCTCTCCGAAATCAAACAGTTTTAATATCAAAACAGCGTGAACCCGGTTTGATCTGACGTTATTTACGTTTTAAAGTGTTGAACCTTGTCTGTTTGAATATTTTGCAGCGGTGTAATTTTTATTGCGTTCGAGGTTTACGATGCAACGGAGTCCCAAGTCCATCACTTCTGACCCCGACGTGTTGAAGATTGACCAGCTCTCCTTCGCCCTCACCGGAGCGTGTCGGCGCCGGTCACCGGGTCCAGGGCCCCTCCGTGTCCCGCCTCCTCTCCCTCGGTTTTTGCTTTTATGACCCGAAAATAAATCGGGGCTGACCCCGTTCACGGAACAGCACAGACCGTCATCAAAGGTCCACTCATCCCCAAAAACCTGCGATGCCAGTCCGCTTATTCTCTCCACCCCCCCCCCCCCCCCCCTTTCATTCAGCCGCTTGCTATTAAGCAACATGACCCACTTTTTCCGATTGCTAACTGCTAGCACGGCTAATTGGGCCCTAATCACTTCCTAATGGCTGCATTGTTTCAGGCTGCTCTCGCTAAGCGCCAACCAGGGAGGGAAGAAAGAGGCGGCGAGCGGGTTTCCTATTTCCAATTAGAGCATGCAAGGCGCTGTGAACGTGAAATAAAGCGGAGTGCCGGCCGAGAAAGCGGCAAGCAGGCCGGGGCGAGTGTTTGATATTCCACGGCAAAATTCTGACTTATTTTAGAAAATGAATTATAGATGTGAATGAAAGCGCCATGGCACATATCACAGATAATGACTCTGTGTAGTTGTAGCCTGGGACCCAGATGACCAAAAAAAAAATGAAGCGGTGGTTCGCAGCCTCATCGGGTACAACAAAGAGCAGTGGGGCCATAAATATGCAAAAAACACAAACGGCCCGGGACAGAAGTTTGTGAGTGTTTTTTTTATAACTTGTCTCGATAAAGAAAAGTCAACACAAGTGACCTCTTCAGATATTCCTGATCTGACCTCAGTTCATGTGAGAAGGCCCAACAGCAGTGACTTAGAATAAATATTAGTCTGTGTGTGAAGGTGTGTGTGTGTGTGTGTGTGTGTGTGTGTGTGTGTTCATGTAGTAAGAGTGGTACGTTTCAACGGAACTGTTATGATTCATTCCTCCCAGTTCCCCCTACACAGGCCTTCTCTCTCTCTCTCTCTCTCTCTCTCTCCCTCTCTCTCTCTCTCCCTCTCACTGGCCGTTGGTGTTTGAATATTCAAATGTTACTGGCGCGAAGCTCTGGGAGCAGGATTTTCCAGTTGTCACCGTAGGAGCACTGACTTACCGTACACCTGGACTACCGGCTCTTTGTTTTCCCCGCTCCTCTCGGCCCTCGGGTGAGTTTGTCTGCTTCTTCGAGATGCTGCCGAGCATCTCTCCGCCGCCTCCGCTGCCTCCGCGCTGAACTCACGTATCTTTTCCACGATCCTGTTCATGAATCCGATTTAACGGGGGGGACTCGTGACCTGATGTTATGTAACCAGACAGTGTTTCCTTGTCTGCCGGCCAACAGCAGCCCGTATAAGCGCGAGCCTTATAAGTGCAGCAGCGACCGGCTCTCGACTTGACCTGCTTGGCGAGACTTTAAAGCACTTGAGCCTGCGCCTCGTTGTTTCTTTTTATAAACAGCTTGTGATGGGTCCCCTCTTATTGTTAGTGCTGAGGGCTTTTTAACAGTATTGGTGGCTGCCACCGCCAGGCCCTTATAAGGCGACTTTGTGTGGGGTCAAAGAAGACTCACTCGGAGCATCTGGTTTCCCTTCTCTCCCGTAGATCCGTCCCCCGCTTCGCGGCTTCTCCCCATCAGCTCCTCCTCTGCGCGGCTAAAATCCTCTCTTTTTCTGACGCAGATTCCTCCGAGGGCTCGACCTCGCAGCCTTCGGTGATGACTGAGCATGCTCCGTCGCCTGCGCTGACCGTCGGCTCCTCCACCAGCATCCCCGCTGCTACCTCCGCCTCTTCCGCGTCCGCCTCTTCCACGGCCATTCCCCAGCCAAACGGCAACGGCAAGCCCTGGAGGAGCAAGTCGATCAGCTCCAAGCACAGCTCCTCTTCCTCCCTCTCCTCCACCAGCACCAGCGCATCTGCCATGCAGCCCGTCAGGCAGGAGAAGGACAGCTCCTGCAAAGCTGCCGCAGCAACGGAGGCCCCTCCGAAGGTCGTCGCTCAGAGGTCGATGCTGGAGAAGCTAAAGCTCTTCAACAGCAAAGGAGGCTCCAAATCTTCCTCCTCCTCCTCCTCCTCCTCCTCCAACGGAGTAGGGCCCCAGACTGATAACGCTGCCCCAGGCAGGCAGCTTGGAGCAGGGCAGGTGGAGAGGGTGGAGGCCGGCTCCAACACCGACGTCCTGGAGGAAGACGACGGTAACGCGAGACCAGGAATGAACGGGACCAGCAATGGTTCGGCCTCCGGAGCAGCTCCCTCAGCAGGTGCCACCGTCGCCGCAACTGCCAGCAGCCCCAAGATCGCCCTCAGGGGCATCGCCCAGCGCACCTTTAGCAGAGCTTTGACTGCCAAGAAGGGCTCCGTCAAGGGCCCAGAGAAGGACAAGGACAGGGAGAGGGGGAAGGACAAGGAGAAAGGGAAGGAGGCGGGCAAACGCACCTCAGTCCCCGACAGGACGGAGCTCAGGGGAGAGGAGACGAAGGAGGACGTGTCACCCGTCGCCGCGGACTCGGACAGCTCGAGCAAAAGGACCTCGAAAATTGCCAGCTTCATACCCAAGGGGGGCAAAGTGGCCAAAAAGGAGAGTTCCACCCCTGCACACAGCGGAATACCAAAGCCAGGAGGCAAGGCCCCGGGAGTCGGGGGCAAGGCAGCGAAGGAGGCGGGGGAGAGGCCTCGCAGCATGCGGTTGGGAGGGGGTCTCGTCATGCACCGCGGGGCCCTGGACAGGGACCGGGACCGCGACCGGGACAGCCGACACTCCAGCTCCACCTCCAGCCTGGCCTCCACCGAGGGCAAGTCCGGCGCCGCCCCTGTGGCCGGAGGAGGCACCACACAGAGCACAGCCAGCAACACGGTCAGCGTGCAGCTACCTCAGACCCAACAGCACCACAGCCACCCCAACATGGCCACCGTCGCACCTTTCATGTACAGGTGAGATCGCGCGCTCCGGCACTAACTGTGCAGCATTGGTTTTGTCATTTAAAGTCGGTTGTGATGCATATTCAGCTTCAGTTTCAACTTTATAGATCAACGTAAGGGCGTCAATGACACCGACCATTAACAGTTCACAGTCGGAAACAACAGACGCATGGTAAGACAAGAGAAAACCAGAAGCTCGTGCAAGAATATATAGATGATTCTTCGTCACCACAAATTTGGAAAATCCAGAAGTTCCAGATCAGATGTTAAAGTCCCATTGTGTAATTTATGTAATTTTCTGGCGGCATCTTGTGGTACAGTTGCAAACTGCAACAAAACTGAGCGACAGACAGGGGACACTTCATGGTGGCGCCCGGCTGATTCCATTTCCGGTTTCCGGCAGCGTCTGAAAATACGCAACGTATTCTGGAACCGTTTGGTTCAACGACCGTATTCAACACGACGTAACAAACATGGAGACTCACATGGAGGTCGGGTCCATGGAACTATATCTAACTCATTCACAGTTGATTATATATATATATGAACACATAGTTATGGACAACATATTCAATTTCTTTGGATAAGTGGATAATATTACACACTGTAGCTTTAAATTATTGTGCAAAATAAGATATAGCACAGATATACAGGTTAGTAATATGTTACGGGAAAAAAACATTTTGTATGAGGTAAATTCTTTTTAATAGTTTTTAATAGTAATACCAAGTGGCAAGTTTCTTTTTGTAACAAGTGGAGTCGCCCTCTGCTGGTCGTTACAGAGAATACAGATTTTCAGTCACTTCCGCACTGGTGACTACGTCCATTTTTACATTCAGTCAGAGTCAAAAGCTTTGTGAGAGTGTGTTCACATACAAGACTCAACATCTGAAGATCTGAAGACAGCCATCTGTGAACTGTTAACCAGGATTGTCACATCTGTGTTTGTTCGTGTGTGTGTGTGTGTGTCTGTGTGTGTGTGTGTGTGTGTGTGTGTGTGTGTGTGTGTGTATGTGTGTCTGTGTGTATGTGTATGTGTGTGTGTGTCTGTGTGTGTCTGTGTGTGTGTGTGTGTGTGTGTGTGTGTCTGTGTGTGTCTGTGTGTGTGTGTGTGTGTGTGTCTGTGTGTGTGTGTGTCTGTGTGTGTGTGTGTGTGTGTGTGTGTGTGTCTGTGTGTGTGTGTCTGTGTGTGTGTGTGTGTGTGTGTGTGTGTGTCTGTGTGTGTGTGTGTGTTTGTGTGTGTGTGTCTGTGTGTGTGTGTGTGTTTGCGCCCAGTATCTGGGCAAATATTCCTGGATGCTGTTGTGTGCCTCTGACCTCTGTCCTGCTCCCAGTGTGATAAGGAAGGAGCCCCCCCCCCCCCCTCCTTTTTTTCTGACAACCACTCATTGGCCTCCTGACACTTCCTGCCCTTTCTCCGTCTGCACGTTCTGACCTGTAGCAAACCGACCCCGCCTCGCCTCCCCCCCAGGACACCCCCCGCATCCCCGGGCCTCAGGAGCCGCTTCCTTCTGCCGTATATACCTGTCAAATACCATTACCAGCAGGATTACGCCACCTCCACCTGTCAGACAAGAGCACAAATCTGACGGTACATGAAAGAAGTGGGGAAACGTGCGATCAAGGCTCATGAACTAGGGACGGAAAAAACACCCTGCCAGAAGTAAGGGATTTAACTCACAGGCATTGTTAGTGCAAAGTTTAGATGCCGTGTATATTTGTGGAGCGGGGGAAAGAGGCAGTGTGTGGCTTCGACCGGCTCTCCAGTTCCACAGTCAACAGGGACAAAGTCTGGGACCAGGCGGAGACCAAAGGCTGCGTGTCCGAGCCCTTCAAAGCGTCGTCCTCTCAAAAACGCTGTATTGATTTTTATCCGTCAAAGATAAACTTTTACTGGCATTCGGGGCTTAGTTGGTAAGCAGGTCGTTGGTTTTTGGAACCCCCCCCCCCCCGGGTCACAAGACTGGAAGCACAGCAGCAGCTCTAATTCCTAATCAGGTTTTATCCCTCTTTCGTGACAATTTTTCTGATTATTAGTTTGCCCGCCAACGGCACAATAATTCAGAATCGATGATTCGTCTCTCTCTCCCCCCTCAGATCCCAGACGGACGGCGAGGGGACGGCGAACACGGAGGGCGGCCCGGGGGGGAGAGGTGGAGACGTGTGCTTTACCAAGACCGGCCAGACCTCCGTGGAGGACCTCTCAGGTGGGAGGTCACCGGCAGCACCGGATCCCGAGAGGCATTCCTTCCACATCCCGGCAAACCTTTCTGAGGCTGTCGCTTTGTTTTTGGTCTCACTCAGGCGAAGACCCGGAGACGAGGCGGCTGCGAACTGTCAAGAACATCGCAGACCTGCGGCAGAACCTGGAGGAGACCATGTCCAGCCTGCGAGGAACTCAGGTCACACACAGGTAACAGTGAAATGTATTAATATTCCGCAGAGTTCAAACTCTTACAGTGAGCGTGAGGTGAAAGGCACTTCAACAAGCCTGTAGTAGATTATTTTTACTCCTTCATCGGGTGCTTGTGTTGAAAAATGTCAATAGTGGGACACATTTTTGCCACGGAAAGTTTTCCAAAATAGAATAAAGATATAGAAATATAGATGACAGAAGAATAATCAATGGAATTAAGGGCACCAGACTTGTTGTTCACTGCGAACCGTTGGGCAACTAAAGATTCTCTTGTAAGAAATAGTAAATGGAGATTTTTTTTCCCGTTCACCTCGTGAAGTCGGCGCTGCTCATAAAGCAGTGTGTGAGAAACCAGTGGCAAACAAACCTCCACTGTTTGGGGAGGGGGGGCGGGGGGGGTCATCAAAGTGCGGCTGCCACGGCTGAGCGGTAAACAGGCTAAAGCAGGATAACCGGCGGGGATTTGACTCCGAACCGCCTCGTGTTCATCAGACTGCGTCCGTCGGAGGCTTTCACAGGTGTTTTTCACCTCGTGTTGCCGTCTCATCCTCCTTCTTCAGGGATCGTTCCACTTTGATCGCAGGGCCGTGTCTTTCATGTCATCCGTGATTCTAGGGGGGGGGGGGGGGGCGGGGGTTTAAGCTCTAATCAAGTTTTCCCCCCCGCTGACTTTTGACCTTTGGCTGCGGCCTCGCGTCTCGGCGCTCAGGGTTCAGTCGAGGTCCAATATCCTATTGTCCTGTTTCGGAACAAAGAATCTCTTTCTACCTCTCTCACGCAAGTTTGTCACGGCTACTTATGGCTTTTTGTTTGCCTCAACTTTTTTTTTTATATAAAAAACAGGATTCTGTGAAATATGAAAAAATATAAACCTTTAGAAGAAGCGAGAGATTTAGTTTCAAGTCATTAAAACATTTCAAATAAGATAATACTTTATAGAGAGAGGACAGAATGAGTAGAAAAGAAAAGATTGAGAATAATATAAGATGAAATAAAAATAAAATTGAATAAAATATAAGTATATTAAAAAAGAAAACAATTAGAAACATGACACAAGGTTACAGGAGAGTAGTGTTTTATAATCTCAGAGTGACAGTTATGTCGTAAGTAGCAGCGAGTAAGAATATCGTATGACGTTATTATGAAATTATACTTTTCTCATTTATGTTGAGATATTATGTAGTCCATAAGCAAGGACAATGCATTCTGTACAGTATATGATATATTGCATTGTAACATTGACTCGGTAATGAGATACACAATGAGGTGAAATGTTGCGATGAGTCCAACGCAGAGCAAAGTCAAATGGTTTGAAATAAAACCTCATAAGAAAACGTAAAAATGTAACAGTAGCTGTTGTGTTAACTGTCAATCAGTTTTGAGTGACAGCTGGTTCCAGTTATTGTTTCTCTTGTTGACACGAGACTCACAGATTGTGTCTTTCTTCTCTTCGTCTCCACCTGCTCAGCACCTTGGAAACCACCTTCGATGGCAGCGTCACCCCAGACGTCGGCGGCAGCGGCGGCGTTAGCAGTGGCAGCAGCACCAACGGCGGCGGCGGCGGTCGGAGCATCCTCAGCCTCACTTCTTCCCGCCCCTCCCTGTCGTCATGGCGACTGGGCCAGTCCAGCCCTCGCCTGCAGGCGGGCGACGCCCCCTCGGTGGGGAACGGCTACGCCGGCCGGGCGGTTGGCGGCGGCGGAGGCGGTGGCGGCAGCCAGGGAGGGCGCTACCTGTACCCCGGGCACCTCCGGCGGCAGCTGGCCGGCCGAGGGGGAGCCCTCTGCAGCGTGGAGCTCGGGGACAGAGCCGGCGACGACATGGACCTGGACGGCATCGCCATGGAGGTCACCGGGTACATGAGCGACGGAGACGTGCTGAGCAAGAACGCCGCGCGCACGGATGACGTCACCAGCGGGTGAGTGGATCACACTGATTTTTTTTATCTGACAAACTGAAGCAATAATTTGATTGATTCACGTCAATTGACCGAAAATTAATTGACATCAGTTTTGTTCATTTTGCAAAAAAAATGCCCAAACATCAGTTTCTCTAAAATGAAGATTTGCTGTTTTGCTCTCTGTGTTAATATTGTAAATAAGCGGATTTCAATTTAAGACTGTGGCTTGAACAATCCAAGCAATTTCACGAAGTCACCTTCAGTCCTGGGAACATTTTATACAGTTTTCTTATCTTATAGAGTAAACAGTTATTTAATATCAATAGATTTATGGATATTGAAAATAATCATTAGTTGCAGTCTTAGAAATTTCCACCTGCCATCAGAAATTTTGGGGATCAAGTGCAAGAGACACTCGTCACACTGTAATTTATGCAGAGTTGCAAATTTAATATGATCCATTATGTCTGAGTTAACACAGCACATGAGTCTATGATGATGATGATGATGATCCATAATCGGAGAAAATAACAATCTTTTCGTGAAGAATTTATATATATTCTTATTCATGTCCAGTAAAATAGATTATTGGTTGATAGCCTATGAACTTTGACACCCTGGCAGTATTTCAGACTCTGTAAGTCTTGTCTGTACTTCCTCAGTGTGGACAATTGCATGTGAACCATGTGCGAAACATTTTTTTTTTCTCTTATTTATAGTTGTTTTGAAAAGTCACGGAAAGTGTTCAGAGAGAACTGGGCGTTTGTAATTATATTTTTTTTTCTGCCAGCTGTTAAAGTTGATGATCACATTGCAAGTGATGATGATTCAAAACCAACTGACTGTGTAAATTATTGACTGGTGTAATTTTCATGCGATTCACGTGACAGCACTGGTCGGGGGTTTTCTTGCCAGAAGAGGGCAGTAGTGTTCCTCGCTCGCAGGCCTCCCCGTCTGTCAGACGACATCCCTCGGCGTCAGTATCAAAAGCAACTTCCTATCCCGTAGAGCTCAGCTCCCACAAGTATCCCATCTCTCTTGTGTGCCGACGGTGCACCGACACCGACGATTACCTGTTTTATTCGCCGCCTCAAAGCCGCTGTCCGCGTTGGAACAGGCCCTCCTGCATGCCTCGGCTGTGGCACTGTGCAATTTAAACTCCCGCTGTCATCGTTATTATCAGGCGACGCGTCGAACGGTGCCAAACTCGCATCCAGGCGGCAAAACCAGAGACACAGACCCCGGGAATCTTTGAACAGATTAAAGTAAATGTAGAAAAAGACTCCTCCCCGGGACCCTGGTGCATTTTGCACTGATTCACCGGCCCCGAGGCAGCTGTACAAGTCAAGGGAGCTAAGTGATCCCGGAGTGCTTTAAGGGTCTGAACGTGAGGCTGAGGCTGAGCCACACCTGGACAGGTGAGAGATGTGCACAGGTGAACTGGGGCCACTTTGCTCGCTCTCGAAACTCCTTATCCGGGGCCACGTCTCCGGCGAGGAGGAGAGGCGAGACGGAACACATCAGCCGCTTCCCTCAGAGAGCTTACACTGCGCGCCTGAGGTCAGGTCTCCGCGTCTTCTTTGTCTACGTTCCACGTGACATCTTCAAAGTTCCTACTTTGCTTCTTTTCCGAGATTTCCAATTCGCACAGAAAAGAGAAAAAAAGCAGCAAATCGTTACGTTCGAGAAGCTGCAACCTGCACATGTTCTGCTTTTGTTCATGATTCGTGACCTAAATGATTCATAGATTATAGAACATGTAGAAGAAAAGGTAATGTTGTCAATATGTAAGATTTAGAAGTTCTGTTTTTCTGACACAGAGTGAAGAGGTCGAAGTTATTTATGGCTGGATTTTATTGGTTTAAACGGTGGATGGAACCTGCAGGTGGAAACCGCAGCGTGATCTGTGTGTTACACACACACACACACACACACACACACACACACTACGTGCTCCATGTGTGCGTGTGTGTGTTTGACGCTCCCAGCTCTATGAACCCAGGCGATGATGAAATGATGCACGGCTGGCGAAATGAGCTTTGGAACCTGCGTAACGTGTGTCTGTGTATTTGTGAGGAAGTGTGTGTGTGTGTGGTTGTGTGTGTGTGTATGGTGGGTGGAGTCGCCCTGAGGGTTAACCATTTAAAACAGACACAGACTGATGACCCCCCCCCCCCCCTCTTCTCTACGTCCTCTGGCCATGTAGCAGTTGACTCTGTCACCGGCGTGTTAGCATCCACAAACTGGTTCTTCCACACTCAGGTGGGATGTTTACCCAGAGAGGAGGAGGAGGAGGAGGAGCTGGCATTCGGGTCACAGCAGTCGACCGTCTCGGCTCAACGAACTCCTCAGCGTCTCTCTCACGGAGAAAATGACACATCGTTTTTGTCCTTTAACCTGTGCCGGTATATCCAACCGAGTCCAACACAGGCGCGTGGAAATGAATACGACTTTCTTCTTCATTGTCCCAGTTTGAATTATCTCCAGTGAAAAAGGGTTCCAATGTGTAGTTTTTAATGCGACATATACCACTCGTGTTTAATGAGGATCGGACGTCGGTCTGTCCGTACGTCTCATGCCAAAACGGTGCCATGCCTTTCGTAGAAAAGAAATTGAGAGAGAATGCATCAAATACAGTTTAGCAACTGATCAACTATTCATCATCCAGTCCAAAAAATTCATTCAAACATCCATTCTGCCCATTCACTGTTTTTAGCTTGTTGTCTTGTTTGTTTTATCTCATTGTACAGGTGACATCACCTTCTGTTTGGACGAATTATGATTCGAATTTTCCAATTTTCGGAAATTGGATAGACTCATTGATGATTTTATTTAAAAGAGCTCACCGATGGGCCTCAGCATCCATCCGTCTCGACGGCTGATTCGTTTGACACCACATTCAGTATCTGCCGTGGTTTTTTTGGTTCAGTCTCCGACCCCCTCCTCTGTTTTTTTGCTTTTGGGTTGTCAGGCCCATAGGGACGAGGAACCCCCCCGACCCCCCCTCCCTCGCTCCCCACCTCCTTCTCAGCTCGTGGCGGCGTTGCCAGACTTACCCCCTCTGCCCCCTTTCTCCTCCTTCCCTCCCTCCTCCCACCTCCACCTTTTCTCAGACAGACCCAACCTCCAGCCAGGAGGGAAGAAGCATGTGGTGCATAAGAGAGAGGCTGCATACCGACACTGAGCTTCCCACCGAGCGACACACACACACACACACACACTCACTCACTCACACACTCACGCACACGCACGCACACTCAGGCTGCACGCGATCTTAACACGGACGGTTCACCGTCTGATATCGCCATGGTCCCACGCGCCCTCACCTGGTGATCTTTTTTAATCCTCGCAGCAGCCGCAGCAGAAGATATCGCTCGCAGGCTCAGACGCGATATAACAGACAGTAGCCAGACGCTTGGGGGGAAAGAAAAGGAAACCTCTGCTTTGGAGATTCTTATCGACAGGGATCCTCCCTCTCGGCCCCGGACTTGTTTATTTTGTGTGTTTCCGACTGGGTGCGTTTCCATGCTTGGGACGGAAAGGTACGTCAGAGTGATTGGGGTTTTTTTTTTGCGGGGGGGGCCTGTGTGTTTCCACCACAGTGCACACAGTTTAAATATCGCTGCAGTTTCAGTCACCGAGGAACTTTAGCTTCTGTTGGTGGGACGACTGTGTAAACTCTGCGTCGCTGCTCAGTTCTTCGCTCATAAACCGTCTTGTTTGAACTCGTTCCTGCTGCAGGAGGAGGTTACAGGTTAACAGGCGACTGACACAGGAGCTTACTCATTAGTGTGTGTGTGTGTGTGTGTGTGTGTGTGTGTGGAGACCGCCTGGCCACCTTCAAGGTGACCTTGCTTCGGGATGATGGATGCGTCCCCAGCTAACCCCCCTCAGAGCGGATCTGTCCGAGGATCCCAGTGTTTCCATTTGTCCCCATTGTCTCTTTGTCTCATTGTGAAATCTGCTACGCAACATGTCTCCTGTCACTGAGGGAGGTTGTGCTTCCATTGCTCACTAATTGCGTGAGATGTGTAGAAAGATAGTTATGGTTTTGTCTGACATTTATTTGGGGTCTGTGGTCTATTTGATTTGGTCTTTATTTGGTATTCATTTGTTTTGCTCATCTATTTTTTGTCCTTATATGTTGGTCCGGTGATATGCGGGCGACCCGTCCAGGGTGAACCCCGCGCCCGGCCCAGTGTCATCTGGGATTGGCTCCAATTGGCCCTTAAAGATTAAGCATATAGATAATGGATGGATGGATATTACCCACCTACCTGCCGTACACCCAAAAGCAACTCCAAATGCTTGATCCAATACCTCAAAAACAAAACATAAATGCAGAAAACCTAAATAACACAAATTAAAATATTAATCGTATGAAGCTAGGTTTATTCTTGAGTTAAAGGTCTTTTATCTGGAAGTTTGATCCAGTCTTTTTTGCTGCATGGCTTAGGGGAAAAAAGGAAGAAGAAGAAGCTGAATCTCCATGTTTAGTTTGGACTCTTGGCAAAGATTAGCAGACGGCTACCAGATGACCTGAGAGATTAGATTAATTCCTGCTCTGGTGAGAACAACATCTGCAACATCTGGTTTGATGCTCTTGGGTACGACAAGTCGGTCCAACATATGAACAGTAAAATAAATAAAAGATTGAACTTGTAAAAGAAGACAAATAATTGCCTGTTCCAGTTTCTCACACGTGAGGAACTGCTGATATCACCGAGTTCCCTGCGGCTTTTGAGCCTCTTTGAGCTCATTGTTCAGGTTCTCCAGCCTGAATGTCAGCGTTCATCAACCTCACCTGGTAAAGAAATGACAGATCTGCTGTAGCAGCTTCAAAGTCTGCCATGTTTTTTTTTCTTGGGCACCTGGTGGAGACCAAAACAGAGCTACAACAAGTTTTAATATAGGCTTAAATTCATCCGTTGGACTCAGAAATGGCTCTGAGTTGAGGCTAATGTTGCGCTGGATCTACTGGATGTGGAACTTTGAATAGACATTAAGAAAAAAAAAGAAATGAGAGCAAACACTGCATGTATGAAAATGATTGGTTCCCGATCGGAGCTGGCAGTTTGTCCAACGTCGTGAACATGTGTTTTCTCTCTGCCGACTCCCGGTTTGCCGTTGAGTCTCTGTGCCACATCTCGGTGATGTTGATCCCGTTTGACTGCAGGTTACACAAAGAGCCTCTGTCCGTTGGAAACACTGTACCGTGTGTGTGTGTGTGTGTGTGTGTGTGTGTGTGTGTACTGTATATACTGTATTAGGCATGAGTGTGTGTTTGTGTGCTGGATTCCCCCCATATTGCTGAGATCCACACCGAGATAACACAGCAGAGTGTTTTGGCGGTTTGAAACTCTCACCGGGGCGTATTTATTTATTCATCACTACCCACTTCAACTGCAGTAACGGAATCAACCGTCCGTCGCCGCACGCGGGCGAAGCGCCGGCCGGCTTGGATGACGCGCCCTCGACTCTAAATCAGCAAACGCCTCATTGAATTACACCTGAGCTAAATGAGTCAATATTTGCTTCCATTAGGGAATCTCCTCCGTGGGCAAATATTTGTGGCGGGGGGGGGGGGGGGGGAATTAGTTTGGGGGTTGTTTTAGTTTGAATGGGAATGTTTGTGTTGAGGGGGCCTGAGCCTCAGCGTCACACTGGAACCGCCGCCAACGTTCCGACTCGGACTCCCGACTGCCCATAAATCGTCCACCGCTGGCACGCGCGGGACAAAACGTGTCCTCAGTCGGGACGGTGTCCCTGTCGCCAGTGCTTTTTTTTTGTGATTGATGAGAGGTGCTCCTCCCGCTCCAGCTCCGGGAAGAGGAAACACAGTGTGTCAACTCTGTGGCCAAACCCTTAAAACAAAGTGTGGTGTATTGGCTGCGCGGCTTCCAATCCTCCTTCGCCTTCGCCCTGTAATCGTGTCCAACTCGGACGGCTCGCACGGTGCCTGCTGCGTGTGATTTACGAAGTATTCTTTTCCGTTTGTTGTTTTGCAGCTACATGACTGACGGAGGTTTGGGTCTGTACACGCGGCGGCTGAACCGCATGCCGGACAGCATGGCCGCCGTCCGGGAGACGCTCCACCGCAACGCGGCGTCGGGACAGGGAGATGCTGACAGGTAGGCCGGAATCCCCCTTCACTCCTTGTCTCTACTAACTCCATCTGGACGTAAGCTGGACCGGCCCCCATGGTCTGCTTCATTCTTTTGTCATGCAGCAGACTGACGGGTACAAATGTTACGCATGTTTTTGTGATTTGGAAATTTTTGTAAACGCCAGGAGAAGAAAAAAAAAAGGGGGGGGGGCAATCTGGCACCGCCACATTTGTTCATTCGTGGCTCAGCCGGTTGTGTGAGTTTGTGTGTACAAATGAAGGCACGTTGTCTTTTTTTGGCTTTGGTTGAAATAGTTGTGGATGAATTGGCGAGAATAACCCGTGTGGGTTTTTTTTTCCCGTGAAGTTTTATTGAGTTAAAACACGAGCTCTTAAGCTTGTTAAAACGCCACCGTTTCCGCTCCTCCAGCTGTTTAATGCTTAATGTTCATCATGAATACATACAGAATATCAGAACGTTACACAAGTTTAGGGGGGGGGGGGTTTTGTCCGGAGCTGTGACGGCGTGCGTGATCCGGTGAGACGCTGCCGTCTTTGTCCCGTCACAGAGACACGGAGAGGGATGTGGTTGGCGGTGAGGGGGGGGGGGGGGCTTTACATTAGCGTTTTGAATTGATGTGTTGCTCAGACGGATTCGCTGGAGGAGTTTCAAGTGCTTCGAGCAGCTCTTTCCCCCTAAATCCTCAGGTGTGGCTCATTTCCTGTCCTCCAGACTTTTCACCTTTGCCCCCTTGCTGGCTTTTACAAACACACACATACACACACACACACACACACACGCACACATGCACACACACACACACACACACACATACACATGCACACACACACACACACACACACACACACACACACACATACACATGCACACACACACACACACACACACACACACATACACACGCACACACACACACACACTTCCACTTCAGATGGCGCTCAACCAACACAAACTGTCCTTCCCCTCACCTTTCATCTGCTCCACCCCCCCCCCCCCCCCCCTTCAATCGCTCCATCTTTCTCTCCATCTCTCCACCTCTTTCGTGTTTCCCCCCTTCTACCTTGTTCCAATTAGAGGCCGTGGCCACCGGCAGAAACTGGAAGCACATTAAAGGACAGACGTTTGGGGGGGGATTCCTCCTTTTGTTTTCATATTTTTTTTCTCATTTGATTCTGTGCTTTCATGTTTCTCAGTGAGGTATAATTGTCCGCGTGCGGGCAGGTGGTGCTTCTCATTTTCTTCTTTCGTGATCTTCACACAGCTACGCTATCTCTTTTCATGAGATTACAGGGAGAAGTGCGAGGAGAGAGCTCTCAAATAAAGAGGGAGGATGAGGTGGCTCCTCTTCCTCATACTCTTCCTCCTCCCAACCACACACGTCCTGAAGGAATGCCTGATAAATGTGCTCACTGCTTTTAGTTTGGGATTAATTAGGGGAGCTGGGGAGGCAGCAGATGAAACGCATTAGCATAATAAACCCAGAGAGGGGCTGGGGGGGTTCAAGAGGGGGGGGGGGGGGTGCTTTTAAAGATGAGGCTCATTTAATACATGTATTTGATCACTGTGTGTGTGTGTGTGTGTGTGTGTGTGTGTGTGTGTGTGTGTGTGTGTGTGTGTGTGTGTGTGTGTGTGTGTGTGTGTGACCCATCTACGTATAAACCGGCTGGAGTTTAAATGTTGGTTTAAGATGCAGAGGAAGTGGGGGTGGGGGAAAAGGTGTTGGGTGTCACCGTGGCGATGGGGCCAAAAGCCTCCTGACCCCTGGGAGCGAGGAGGTCGCGGGCTTCAAAAGCGATCGGGAGCTTCGCCAGGAGCCTCTAAAGTCTTCACGCTAAAAGCCCCCGGATCAGATCAAAACCTGGACCAATGAGGGGCGGGACACGTGCGGCCTGAAGAAGAAAAAGGTGGAGCTGAGCGGCTTAACGGAGGAACGGGAAGCCACTGAAAATTGAAATGTCACATCACGAGCCCGAGATGTGACTGATGGGAAATGCAAAAAAGCAAACTTTACCTACTGTCACACGTATGTAAAGCAGCGCGCGTGTGTGTGTGTGTGTGTGTGTGTGTGTGTGTGTGTGTATGTGTGAGCACGCTTATCCCTGTCATCTATCTCCGCGGCAGCAGAGAGAGAGAGAGAGAGGAAGCGATCTATAATGGTCCGCCGTGTGATTTGAATTCTCTTTGTGAGAGCGGACAAAGAAACCGTCTCTGTGGTGTGAAAGCGCTGTAGCTGTGAGTGTCGGAGAAACCCGAGCGCCTCCCTCGCCTCCTCCTCCTCCTCCTCCTCCTCCTCCTCCTCCTCCACCTCGCTCAGGCGTTGTCCACGAAATATCATTTCTCTTTTGCCAAATGAGAGCGTGACACAAAGAGAAGAGAGCGGAGCCGGCCACACAAATCACTCGCTTCCAGACCGATGACGGGTTCTTTCACATTGAAAGAAAAAAGTCTATAAATCAGTGTAATGAGGCGGCGGGCTGGTTAGAGGAGCCGACGGATGTTTCTTCCTCTGCTCTTCATTTGTCTATATATATATATATATATATATATATATATATATATATATATATATTCTATATGCATAAGTCTTCAATTTGCTTGTGTCACATGTGGTGCTGAAATCACATTGTCTCTCTGAGCTCATGTAATGAATCACCACACCGACGCAAGGAGATGAACACTTTAAGTAAAAGTGCGTGAGCTACATCGACATCCGGTGCTTTGCAGCGGAAACAACCGCCATCCAAGCCAGAGTCTGCAGCTCCGTCCATCCTAACAGACGTGAGAAACACACATCACATGAGCATCCATGTGCGCTGGTCGCGTGCGTTACAGGAAAATAAACAGGAAGCAGATTCATCGATGTGTCGGTCAACAATGCCAGCAGATGTCAATACGCTATTGACTTTGACTTGACTAACTTTTGGAAAAATGGGATCGCGGGTCAACTTCACACCGTACGCAACAAGACGCCATCCCGGTGACTCACTGCGTTGGCCAATCAGATGCCTCCGGCCCGCATTCCTGCTAGGTGACTCTGCGGGGTGAATTGTGAAATTCTACCGTGAAAAGTGCAGAGTTGCTAAATCTCTAACCTTATTATCAACCACGTGCAGTCGTTTGTCATCTCCTACTCAAACCTGCCGCGCTGGATCATACTCGATCTTCTCACCGACACCTGAAACTAAAAAAAACCCCGCCCCCCCGCACTCACGCAGCCGAGTGATGATTTATAGCGGTAACGCAGAAGAACAGTCGCTTCTCCGTAACCTTTACGTAGGTTCTCGATTTTTAAAAGCCCCCTTTGGTAAAATGTTGACATTATTATGATGAAGATTATTATGTCTGCCCCCATCATGTGGAATCAGCCGACATGTGGACGTACAATGGGTGTTGGGATCGGTCTCTGTCAGCATCTTTTCTCTCAGGTGGGTTTTATTCCCACCTGTGAGAGGACTCAGGTTGTTTAGAACATGTTATACCACGTACACACACACACTCCGTGGAACACACACACACACACACACGCCCCAGGCTCCAACATGCTATCTCTTCTGTCTGGGCTTGAGCAGCAGACTCCCCGTCGGCCTCCGGCAGAAAGCGAGAGCTTCACCCTCCTCCATCGACTCCACCTGTCTGTCCCCCCACCTGTCTGTCGGTCCTCTGTAGCCCCGCCTCCACCTGCTCCCCTGGTTCCCTTGTTCACTGTAGAACCACGAGTTACCTCCGCTCCCCCCCCGGTCGTACTCGCGCCCCCCTGTCCCCCGGTCGGTCCTGTCCCGCCCGGGACACGGGAGACGACATCGGCCAATCGGTGCCGAGCGCAGCTGCCGCGTCAGGCCCGTGTGCTGGTGGCCCCTCGGCTCCTCTCCGGAATACCACGAGTGTTTGGTTTACGACGGCAGGAGGATGCAGCCTGAGTCAGTGTTGGGTTACCAGGATCTGTGGCACCAGGCCAGAACGACGATGAACACACACCTCAGCCATCTGTGGTTGTCAGTGGAGTTTTCTCAGTATCGTTTTTCCATAATGAAACACAAAAAAAACCTTCATATTGGAATAAGATGAGTGAAAGTTTTCCTCCACAGCGTCATGTCTCCATGGTGGTGACGTGCACTGAAGCAACAGGAATGCAATCCTTAAGTGTCGGAGACATTGCATCGAAATAATATATTAAAATAACATACAACCACATAACTCTTGAGAAGAACAAGAGCCAGACACTTATCGTGCGATTCAGGTTTACATTAACGCAATTGATTATTTTCAAGTTCCTTAAATTTGTGTTTTCTTTCTATTGATAGTAAATGAAAATACAGTTTAACGTTAAACAGTGAAATATCAAGCGTCAATGACATGTCTTCATCATAAGGGTTTGATGAAGACATTTTAGGAATCACTGCAGATCCATGTTGTTCACAGACCATTATAACCAAACATCATTTATCATAAGATGATCTTGTGCATTCACAGGTCAGAGGAAAGTCAAAAAAATTTGACTGCTGCAAATCTGCTGTGGTTGACTGAATATCATAGAAAATATGCAGTGACGTCTTTGAGTCATACCACCATGCCGTAAGATTTGTTCTCAAGAGAAGAAATAGAAGGGAAACGTTTTCGTCAGTGTACATATCAACGAAAAAATGTGTTAAACATTTGGTCTGCGACATTCCC
Organism: Scophthalmus maximus; assembly: GCF_022379125.1. NCBI lineage: Eukaryota > Metazoa > Chordata > Actinopteri > Pleuronectiformes > Scophthalmidae > Scophthalmus > Scophthalmus maximus. The sequence goes on from NC_061518.1 coordinate 2,597,343, forward strand.
AATCCCATCCTTTGTCTGCGCTCCCCTTATCTTCCACGCGCGCGCACACACACACACACACACACACACACACACACAAAAACCTCCACACTATTCAAACAAATACTTTTCCATAGAAATCCAGACTCGAATGCTAAAGCCTGTAAATACCTCCCAGCCATGTTCAAGCTCAAACCAGTGTTCTACTGAGTCAAAACGGTCGGTGTGTGTGTGTGTGTGTGTGTGTGTGTGTGTGTTCGCTGGAGCAGTCTGACCCACAATCTGTGGCTGTTCCCTGTAGGCTGAAAGGCCAAATATGTTCCAGAGTTAATGATGCTCCTGCACACCCACGTCCGCCAGCTGCTGCTGCTGCAGAACGCTGCTCCACCTCCACCGAGAAAAAACTCTCCATACGAGTCATTTGTATCGTGGATAATATAGACAACACTGTAAGATCATTTCAATCTGTTTATAATACAAATCCGCCATGTTGTCCGGGAAGCACTCTGCCCTTAGGGCGGCTCGCGCTGGCATTAAAAGTGGATTTGGGTAAGAGAGAATTTTGAAATCAAATCAGTTTATTCCAATGGAATTGCCGTGATCAGTTGAATATAATATAGCACCATTGTGCCAAGAGCGAATCATCTATCTGTGGCCCGACAATGTTATCATTGTAACATTTGATCCTAATCTTTATTGACAGATAAGGGAAAATTGACGAAGCTATTGTAACTTTCCCTCTTTATTTTAATGAACTGTTCCACTAAAGAGTTTGACTTTTGAATCAACTACGGAACCTTAGCGACCGAGCTAACAATTTAGATTTGCTTCCCTATTGTTCTGCAATAACTCTTATTTTTTTTTATTTAAACCTTTAAACCTTCATTCTGTGTCGATCCTGGACACTGACAATCAAAACTGATTTGCATTGGAACAAGTCTGGGATGAGTTTTTACTGCGCAGGCAGATTTGGTTTCAACAAAGCCACAGTTTTAGAACTGAAACGCAAAATTAGTGGACAGGATGGAGATATATACTTTTTATATATATTATTTTTTTTCAGCGTGCCACACAGAGAGGAAAGTTGCTGCCAACATGCGTGTGGGAGGAGGTGGAATTAATTAGGGTTGATTTACATGGAGAGGATAGGAGGGGTGGGGGGGGGGGGGCGGTGTAACGGCTGGAGGGAAAAAAAATGTAATAAGAGGTTTGTTATAAGACGAGAGGAAGAGATGGATACTCCTCAGACGGAGAGAGAGAGCCCTGGGAGGAGAGGAGGTTTCGGTTGCCGTGGATACTGTATCAGCAGACCACTTTTACTGTACCCCTCCCTGCGGGCTTTTTAACAAGCACACCTGCCTCGCCCCAGGGAAACACACACACACACACACACACACACACACACCCACACACGCACACACACACACACACACACGCACACTCTACAGAGGGTGGGACTTTCACTCAGGTTAAACAAGGGTTGTTTCTTTTCTCCCACATTTCCTCAATCATTGCAGCCGGAACATCCGCAGTTGTCCTCTCGTGGTTGTTTGTGAGGTCGCATGGAGGACGCCTTGATCGCAAAGTATACTTTAGCCACCGAGTCGGCAGTTTTAGAATCGGGGCGCGGAGGTCAGGGGCTCGCACGGTGGTCCAGTCGGCCAATCTGAACCCGGACGAAACAGTAGATGGAGGAAGTAAAGCGAAGCAGCAGAGCATGTGGGACTTCATCTCATCTACAGTGAGTGATTTATGGAGCGCTCAGCACAGGGTAAGTTTAAATCCTCCATATATCTGAGGCTGACATGTTGAGTGAGGCAGGCTGAGGGGGGGCCGGGCGGGTGGGAAGTCGGGGGGGGGGGGGGGGGGGGTCAGTCAGCAGGTTCCAGCAGGTCACAGCTTTTTTAAAGCAACTGAATAATGCTGATTATCCACGTTTCAGCCTGTGAGCTGCAGGAAGCAGCTCGGGGGGCACGAGTCGGCAGGCCGGACCCTTCGTGACGCGCACGTTGGACACAGAGGTCTTTTTTTTTCGTCACGTGAGCCTGATTGTGCCGTCACTCACGCGAGGGGAAGTCATTGTCTCATTTCAACCGTTGGATTCGCAGTTTTTCCTCTTTTCTTTTTTTTTAAGATTGGAGAAAATCCTCTTACAGTTTCATAAGAACATTCTAAATCCGCTTATTCCGACTCGTCATCGAAGCTGCGTGAGGTGTTTTTTTCACAACTACAGCCTGACAGATTCTGTATCTTTACGCGGTTTGTGATCTCGACATGTATTAATATTGACATTCTGTCTTAGACTGTTGGCAGTTAGTGTATTGATTTATTGTTACTCCAAAAAAAATCATGATATTTAAAAGTTTACAACATTTAGATTATTGGGGTTTTTTTTAACACCAGCAGTTGAAAACTTTTATTTTTGCACTTTGCAACTTAAAATGGATTCCTATGGGGAAGCAACTGAGAGCATCTCAAGAAAAAAACGAGGGGGAAAAGTGACTCTGGTTTTAAGAAAAGGAAACTGCTTCAAATATTTTAGACAGTTTGTGATCTCGACATGTATTGATATTGAAATTCTGTGGGTGTGAACTGTGTTTGGAGTCGAAAATGTCAATATTGAGCTTAATAACTTTGATTTCTTGGACTGTCCGCAGTTAGTGTGTTGATTTATTGTTTCCATACTCAAAAAAATTATGATATTTGAAAGTTTTCAACATTTTGATTACAGTTTTTTTTCAATTGAAAACTTTGCACATTTTTGCACCTTGAGACTTAACATGAACTCCCTAAGAGAAACACAAGGAGGAAAAGTGACTCGAATTCTAAGAGAGGAAGCTAAAATATTGTATTTCCGTAAAGAGGATCCTCGTCTGGCATCTGGAGACACTTCTGTCGGGTTTCAAAACAAGCGGAGCGCGAGAAGGGAAAGATTCCGCTCCGGGCTTGATTTCAAATGGAGGCTGCATAAAGAAAAACGAGTAGACTGTTTTGTCCTTTTGCCCCATGAACCCGACCACGTGTGCAGAGGCAGTTGCCACCTCGGCTTCATTCTCGCATCCCGCCGACAATACCTGCGCTCGTATGCGGCGCGTGTTGACGCAGCGTGTCTGCACACGGGCGAGGAATTCCACGTTTCGTTTTTGTCCTCTCTTTCCCAGCAGTGATTTGAATTTCGCAGCGTGGACGGAGAGGAGGTGATGTGCTCACGTCGCGTTGTATGTTTTGTAACGCACATCCGGGTCGGGTCAGGTCAGGTCAGGTCGCTCGGTCGAGTCTGACTGAGTGTGTGTGTGTGTGTGTGTGTGTGTGTGTGTGTGTGTGTGTGTGTGTGTGTGTGTGTTTACGCATCAAACAGAGTAGAAAAGAGCCAGAGGGATCGAAATGCTTTGAGAAGTTCTCTGGGTGCAGATAGCGATAGGGTTTTCCCGAGACGGGAGACAATGGGAGCAGACACGGGAGAGCGACACACACACACACACACACACACACACACACACACACACACACACAGACAGACACAGAGAGAGAGAGAGACATTCCTGAGTGTGCTGTCCGGTCCAGTTCTGTCAGTTCTCCTCGCTGACGGGACAGCTGTGTCATTTTCGTACCACACGGCTCCTGGGCTCGGGCCCGGAATGTGCCGGCTCCCGTCCCGAGGGCCCCTTCGCTGCCTCCGTCACCCTCGCGCTGTGCCCGTGTGTAGGCCCGACTGCGGCTACAGATCACGCAAAAATTTAAAAGGGAACATCAGAAAGGACTCTTCTATAAGCGGGTTTTAATTTGTCTTTCTTCGGCTACGGTGAATCAGAAGCAATAACGCTGCTTCCTCCTTTGGTGCATCAAAGTAGCAGGTGGTAGTGTATGAATAAGAGGAAGCTGCAGGTACAGATGCTGATCTGAGAAAATCTTTGTTTCCTCTGCTGTGACACAGTAAAACTGGCAGAACAACTTCCCAGCACCTGGAGAAACACCTGCTCCTGTATTTCTTTGTTTCATATATACATATATACAGTATATATAAATTCTCTCTTCTCGTCTATATTCTCTCCGTATCTGTTATTTGCAGGATTACAACTCTGTGTCTAAAATTCTGTGGAGGCGAAGTTTGAGTTTCCTCCTGGACGTTAATACAATATTACAACATGATATGATGAGAATAGAAAGGGATGTCAAATACAACAACAGACCATCCATTGACCGGGACAAACAGCCAGCATATCGTCATATATGAAAATACTATCATTACGTATTATATAATACCAATAATTAGTTGCGTCTGACTGAAACTGAGTTTACAGATAGTTTATTGATTCATTCCCATCATTTCCCAACTTTAGACTCGGACAGCTGCTTGTATTCAGACGACGTTTGAGTTTTCCGGAATTTCCCAGTTTGGGATTAATATAGAACGTCCATCTGTCTGTCTAATTGAAGATGATCTTCTTTCAAAAGAAAAATAGTGTTTTTCAGGGAAATACAACATCAGAAGTATCATTAGATTTTCTCCCTGAAGGTCGTCTATTGTATCTGCATTTTTATGAAAAGCAACAAGATGTGATTCCAGTGAAAACCCATGAACAGATCGGGTTTTTTGGGGCCGAGCCCACGAGGGACAACGTTTTTGTTTTTTTCCTGTTGTGCCTCCATGCAAACCATATTTCCCGAAAGGCACAAAGAGTTTTGCAAGTGTCTGTTTGGGATTAGGACACGACACTGGATCCTCTGTGCTGACGTTGTGTCTGCAGAACGTACACAGACCTCACCTGTCAACTCGTGCATGGTGTCATCTGCGCCCCCCCCCCCCCCCCCAACTGCCCACCAATAGCCCCGAGGACTGTCCTCCCTTCTTCCTCCCTTCTTCCTCCCCGTCCGTCCGTCCGTCCGTCCGTCTGTCTGTGTGGACAGAGACGGAGGTTTGGGGTTATTTGATCCAGACGCGGTGGGAGCACCAGCAGTCGCCCCCCCCCCCCCCCCCGGAACACAGGAAATCCCCTTACTTCTGCTCCGCCGCTCTGTTATGGCCGCATGTCTGTGTGTGTATAATTTTGCGGCGCATGTGCCAGAGTCGGACGGGGTTTTTTCAGGAGGGGAGTTACAGAAGAGCAGGGCCCGACCGAGAGACCGACCGAGAGACCGACCGAGAAACCGACCGCAGTCCCCGGGGACGCACACAAGA
>NC_061518.1:2607500-2627500 GCF_022379125.1 Scophthalmus maximus
AAATGAGCTCACAGAACACGTCTGGGTCGCCGGCGAGGAATGTTTAATCATTTAACCATTTCAAAACAAGGCAAAAATGTTAAACTATATCCAGCCACTTAACAGTTTTTCTTCTTTCATATACTGTATCCTCACGGTCGTTCCTTCTCTTGGCCTCATTCCTCTGTAACGCCAGCGCGTCGCAGCATTCCTCTGCGTCCAGGGAAGAATGTGAGAGCGCGTCTGGGCGACACAGCTGTGAACTCTGGGAGCTGAGGCCCGTGTTGACTCGGGCCTCAGATCATTAAACACTGATTAGGAGCCGCCGCGGGTCGGGAAAGCTGATCGGAGAGACGATAATATTAAGTCAGCTGACTCACTCGGGCATGGCAATAACACACACACACACACACACACACACACTGTTTTGCGGTCAATGTGGAACCACATCGTCATGTGACGTGCGTCCGTTACCGCCGCGGAGGTCAAGGTGCCGGTGAAGGAACAAAGGCGTCTTCTTCTCCGACACGGCGCGGGTGAATGAAGTCGGCCTCCTCCGTCCGGCGGTAATAGCGCGCAGTCTGCGTTTTTCTCGTTGCCCCTGGCGACTGCGGAGTCGACTCAAAAGCGGCCCGTCAGCCCTTAAACAGCTGTAATTTACCGCGTTGGTTAAATGAAGGTTATGTTGAGCCGTAGCTCACAGAGACGTTCAGGAGGATGTGCAAGTGCGGCGGCGGCAAATTCGCCTTCAGTGTGTTTTTGTTTGACACATGATCTGAACTTTCAAAACTCGGGCTCAATCGGCTGCAGGGACCACGACTGTGAACGTGTCTGGAGTTTCAAAAGAAAAATACTTAAAGTGTCAAATTCTGCCCTGGCTAAATCCTGGAACAAGTATAAAGTAAATAAGACGGCGCCAGGTGAGACGATGTGAGACGACGCTTCTTCGAGGCCCGAGGGGCAAAAATAAAACGTCCTCTATTGTTTCCTCACTTGTTTTGATAAAAGAAAAATGAATATGGAGCCAAAGTGTTCAACCCTTTTTTTTTTTCCCCTTCTCCCTTTCATGCTGTCAAAATATCCATCTTAAATGTCTCTTTATGTCATTTATCATGTTGCTCATCACAACTTAGGAGGCAAAATAGTCCAATGTTTTCCCTCTGCGACCCCGAGAGCCTCAAATCCTGTAATTCGCCTCAAGTTCAATTCTGTTCCCCGCAAACACTCAGCGGAAGCGGCGCAGAAACATTCTTCTCTCGCATTTCACGTAACCAGGGGAGCTCCGTCTGCTCCGTCTGCTCCGTCTGCGCGGGCACCGATGCGGTCAAACAGCTTCCCGACAAATTGCTTAGGTGACGGTGGCACGGACTGCCGGTGGGATTACCCAGCGTGATGGCTGTGGTCGTAAAATGGAGTGGTTTTTAGAGCCACTTGGCAAATTCTCACAAAAGACGCTTTCTTCGGCAGTCGTAAATAGTTCTGACATACCGTGTGTGTGTGTGTGTGTGTGTGTGTGTGTGTGTGTGTGTGTGTGTTCCCAGCCTGTGACGGATGCAGAGAAGCATTCGGCCTCCGCGGCGCTGCACCAGGCCTGGTCGGCGGACGAGGTGAAGAGGCCGGACGGCGGGTCAGACGGCGGGGTCAGGATGGAGCCGGGCTCCAAGTGGAGCCGGCGGAACCCCTCGGACGTCTCCGACGAGTCCGACAAGGGCGGCTCGGGCAGGAAGACCCCGTCCGTGTCGCACACGGGCTCCTGGAGGCGAGGCATGAGCACTCAGGTCGGGGTGACGTCCCCCCGGACCAAGAGCACCAGCAGCTCGGGCTCAACGGGCTCCGTCGGCCTCAAGACTCACAGCTCAGGTAACACTAGTAATAGCAATAGCTTCCTCTGTCTTCTGACTTCATGAATTGAATTCCAGAAATTGAATTTATTGATGCAGTTCACCAACATTGCTTATTCAGTTGTCGTACAGCTGCAACTTCTTCTGAAAACAACCTGAAGGAAAATATATTTTGATCAGGTTCCAGCGTTGATTTTCATGGTTTCATTTCGTTTAAAAGATTTAATTAAAAGTTCAAATGCATTAGTCTCAGGTCAAGTTTATTAATAAAGCCGAGTCGACTTAAGTGCTGTACAAAAAAAAAAAGAAGAGAAAAACAACAATAGAACAAAATAAAGATAAAATGGAAACAAAAGGCAAAAAGTGAATAGAAACAATTTAAGGATACTCAAAATCATAAGTGTTTAATATGTCTATGGAACAAGAACACGTACTGTAATCACCTTCGCCAGGGAGGTTATGTTTTCATAAGCAGTTGTGTGGTTAGTTAGCAGGATTACGCACAAGCTACGGAAAATCTGGAGCGGATCCAGGATTTTTTGGGGTTTTTCCCTTTCTTCAACATGGTTAGATATGGCATTCGTCTTGGCCCCTCTAGTTGTAAGTGGTAAACTGTTGTTGAGGCTAAGCTCTCAGATGGACGGGGAAACAATGCTCCTTGTAATCTAAAGCACTCGCTCACTCGCCCCGTCGACGTCTCTTCCCCTTTGTCCTGCAGGTAAGACGGACGACGTCAAGGTGTCGGAGAAGGGTCGCGTCTCCCCCCGTCCTAACGGCCTCCACCGCTCGCCGTCGGACGCCGGGCGCAGCAGCGGCGACGAGGCCAAGAAGCACTCCATCTCCGGCGGCCGCGCGTCCACGGCGAATGCCCTCACGCACACCGTGTCGGACCCCCACTCCCAGGCGCACACGCTCGCCCAGCGCACCCCGACCAGCACCTTCGGCTTCAAGAAGCAGGGCATGGTAACCATGGTGACGGCCAGCGGTGCCACCATCACCAGCGGCTCAGCCACCCTGGGGAAGATGCCCAAATCTGGAGCGCGCTCGCTGGCGGGAGGCCTGAAGGCCAGCGGGCAGGACGGCGGCTCGGCGCTGGGTCACCACGACGACGGCTTCCTCCCCATGAGCGCCCGCTCCACGCTGCAGTACCGCAGCCTGCCGAGGCCGAGCCGCTCGGGGGCGGCCGCCCGCAACGGGAACCGCTCCTCCACCAGCAGCATCGAGGCCGCCGTGCTCTCCGTCACGTCGCACGGCAAAAACTCCATGAGCATCGCCAAGGCCAACGGCCTGGGGGGGATCCTGGCCAATCAGACGGATCGGGAGAAGGGCGTCTCCGAGATCGACAACCTGAGGGGCGGGGGAGCGGCGACCGTGCCGATGACGGGTAGACAGCAGGTTTCCTCGCCTACACTACGCAGGTGAGCACAGACACACACACACACACACACACACACACACACACAATCTTACAGAACAGAACATTGTTTGTGTTGTCAGTAATCTTGCAGACGCAGTGACGGCCAACTGATGAGCCACACTTACTGGGGGCTCTCCTGTACGGGCTTGACTTTACCCACACACAACACACACACACACACAATACACACTCACACACACTCACACACACATTAGACCATTTTAAAAGACAGTAATCATGAAGTCACAGTAAATAATAAGCAGCGGTGAGTAAGGAATCACACGTGTGGGCTTGTTACACACACACACACACACACGGTCTGTGAGTTTAAATCGGGCCATTGTGAACGCAGGCCTTGAGCTGGGCTGATCAGTTGCCAAGCCTCAGCCTTGGGGGTGCGGGGGGGGGGGGTTGGCGCAGGGTAACGGGAGCTGAGTCTTACCTCAGCGTTCTGCCCTCATTAATGCGAGGGAGTGATAATAACTCTTCAAAGAGGCCTTGTGCTGCCATTATCGCCCCCACCGCAGCTCCAGACATCGCAGCCTGTCATTTCACTCCTTAACGCAGGATTAGCAGAGAACCAGAACTCTCTCTCTCTCTGTTTGTGTGTGTGTGTGTGTGTGTGTGTGTGTGTGTGTGTGTGTGTGGTCACATCTGAGCTCTGACTACAGGCCCCACGACTGTCTGTCTTGAGACTAAAGAATAATAATGGCAGAACTGTCCAGTTCTTTGATGCGGAACAGCCATGAATATTTATATTATCCATCGCCGCCGCCCCCCCCCCGAGGATGATTCCCTCCCTCTCCCCTCCACCTTTCTTTTTTGCAAGAAAATATTGCTTCAAGCTTCTTCAAAAAACAGTAATTAATGAGCTGTTACTTTAACATCACACATTCCCCTCAAAGGTCACATGACAAAGACGTATTGAAATCCTTATGGTCCTCAAATAAACATTCTCCTTCTGGTAAACATTAAAACATAATTACATGTAATGTAATTTAGTGACATTTTTAATTTAGTCCATTGGTCCCAAGTGGGAGATCATGCATCTGAACCTTTTTTCCCTCTCTTGATTGTTTGTCTCCGACAGGTTGTTCGGCGGGAAGCCCGGTAAACAGGCGCCGGTCACCACGGCGGAAAACATGAAGAACTCCACCGTCATCTCCAACCCGCACGCCACCATGAACCACGTGGCCACGGTGCTGGAGTCCCCCGACGGAGGGGGGCTGGGGGCCGGCGACAGCGAGACCGGCAGCCCCCTGTTCGGAGGCCGGCCGCTGGGATCGGGGACGGGGACGCTGGGCAGCGAGCAGGTGAGCCGGGGAAGAACTCCTTTCCTTCTTACTGTACACGTTGGGAACACAGACACTCGAGTGAGTTGCATGATGAAGTTTTATCGTACACGATGTGGAGTTGTAGAAAGCGCAGTCCAAAGAAAACGGTGACTCTTGTTCTTTTAGATTCATAAATGTATAATTCTAGCTTTCCTTAAAAACCACCGGAGTAGCATTAAGGTTTGTTTTTAGAAATGACGCTTATTCATGTATTACGCTGTTTATTTTTAGATTTTACAGTCTCCAGCTACAGCACCCACCGAGCCACTACACAGCGTGAAAGCATTTTGGTCAAAGTTTATTTTGGAGTCAGATTTGAGTTATTTCTGACGGCGCTGTGACGATGTCGGGAAAGAAATGTCGCACAGACGCCTGTGGTGCCCAGAGGATGAATCGTAAAAACAACTTTCACGTCGCATTACGTGTATTTCAACGCCTCACCGCACCTACCGCAGTAGAAACTCCGATCTTCAGAGCGTCGTCTTCTTTTCACTCGTCGGACAGATTCGCGGTTTGCGGTGGACCGTCACTCGACGCAGCTGTCAAACCACCAGGTTCAGTTTGGTTTGAGGATTAGAAACGTTTATGTGCCTCTGAGCTCGGTGGTGATGAGTAAGTCCTGTACGTGCATGTGTCCAGGATGTGGGAGTGTGTTTGTAGAGCTAATGGAAAAAGGCTTTGGCGGAGACACAAAGAAGGATTGTTCTTTTCCCGACTTCTGCGTTCAGCTAAAGCTCTCATTAGTAGTTTAGTTTAGTTTGATGGAAGTGCCCTTGTTTGATTAACTGAAGCCTACTGCACATATTGCGGCAGAAGAAGAAAAAGCGTGAGCATGCTCAGTCATGAACTCCCCGTCAAGTTTTCACATGACTCATATCGAGCTGGTTATGAATCGTCAGGTGACACACAGGTTATTGTTTTTTTCCAAAACGGCAGTCGCGTCTATACAAACAGTCTGAATGAGTTCAAAAGACTGAATAGGCAAGTTTGTTTAAAGCATATATACCATCAACTAAAATTTTAAAAGAATATATTTGATTTGATAATTGTTTTCTCAATTAATTATAGGATCTGTTTGAAGTCAGAAATTATAATTTCACTCAACTTAATATCCCTTCACTTTTTGTTTTGTTCGACCAACTGTCTGAAATTTAATTTACATTATCAATAAGCAGAAAATCTCCACCTATAAGAGATAAATTATGATTTTGTGAATCATTATTTGCGCTCCAGAATCTGTTTTTTTCGGATTTCCCCACATCCTCTCCATCCCACTTGCCACAGGCCTCCAGTCCCTGCTCGGTCTACTCCTCCACCGGCCCGTCCAACAGCCTCACATGGGGCACCACCTTCAGCGGCTCCTCTGCCCAGAGCAGGGAGGGCACGCTGGGCGGGCACGGCGGGCCGGGCAGCATGGGCTTCCCCTCCGTCAGCAGCATGCACACCAGCAGCGAGTCCATCGACATGAGCCTGGGGAGCGCCGGAGGCGGCGGCGGCGGCGGCCATGGCCACGGGACCCACAAGGAGGACACCCTGTCCGCTCTGGGCCGCGCCGGCAGCGTCAAGACGGGCATGTCAGAGAGGTGAGGACACACAAAAATCTGAATTTTTAATAACGTCTCATCGTCCAGTATTAGCATCTTTCCTTCATTACTGTGGAACACAAGAATCTTCGTACTTTACACACTATCTGATGCCTACTATCTGTGAGTATATTTACTGGAAGTACTGTACCTGAAGTAAAACTCTTGTTTATTACAGCTTGTACAACTTGGGTATTTTTCTAATTTTTGGCGATAATTCCTGTATGCAGTTGCATTTATTACGTTATAACTTGCTACTTGCAACTACTGTGGACAATCCCACCAGTTGAGGAAAGTCATGAACTTAGCAAACTACTGTACCACATTATTATCCTACATCTATCTGAAGTTAACTAAACGTATGTAACATTAGACACGAGGCCGAGTTAGACTGTAGCAGCAAATGAGTTGAGCTTTTCACATATAAAATACTGAATATTTCTGATAATATTGTAATATAAATATTTACTCTTTCAGAAGTGACATAGTGTTTCTTTAATACTTAATTTATTGAATTTCAGAGGTTGTGAAGTGTTTAAAAACATTTAAATGCATCTCATACAGTAAGTTCATGTGTCATTTATAATAATAAACTACAGTAGAATATACTGTATGTACAATATAATGCTTTGAAACTTTAACTTTTCATCCCTGAGGATTATGTCAGTGATTAAACTCATGAACGCCAGAAGCTTTTGATATTGATATCTCCTCTGAAGTTAATTCCTCTTCCATCACATCCCGTGTTGTAAAATCCTGCCCATTATTTTCTTTGTGAGAATCCAGAGTGGTGGTGATGCACCAAGCGTCCGTCACGGCGTCACGACGAGGTGTCGCCTCTTGTTTGCCCCTTATTTTTTTCTGTCTGCGCTCGGGCAACAGAAACAAAATCCCGTCCTCGGCCCATTATACAGTAATTGTGGTCATTGTGGGGCGGATTCCATCCTGACAGGTCGACTCTGTAACGTGACAGGAATGTCTCGGAGGAAACTTAATAGCGCGTGGAGCCGAGGCTCTCGGGGCTATGACATCGCCCCCGCTCGCCAAACTTCTTGTCATTGAACGCCATCGGCGAAGAGTCTCGCCAGTTGATTTCTGCTCTGATGGATTTTTCCCCGTCCGCTTTATGCATTCTCTAAAAACTGTCTCTCTCTGTGTGTCTGTTGTGCTGTTTTCTTTCCCCCTTCCCTGTTCCTCCATCAGTCCCCTGTCCTCCCCCTCCGCTAGCCCCATATTCAGCCGAAACACGCTGCCTCGGAAGCAGGACAGGTAAAAAGCGGACCTGTGTGCGGTGTCGGGCGTTCCCCCCTGTGGAGGTCTCCTACCGAGCCGCCGCCTGCTGCCGCACAGAGCAGCAGGGCAGAGAACCCGCGGGGGGGTGGGGTGGGGGGCGTTGGGCTGGTTGTGCTCGTGTCGTGTTGCTCTGTGTGGTAGTGTGTGGTCGTTCATTTTGTCTAGGAACCTCTGAGCTTCCTGTGTGAGTGGACATTTGTGTGAGAGTGCAAATGGGAGGTTGTCTCCGTCCGTGGGCCCCTCGGCGGTGTGTTTGGACTGTGCCATGCCGCCACCTTGTGGGAGAGTTCGTCGACGTGCAGATTTACCTGATAGCCTGAGAATAGGATGTTTGTTGTGGGATTTACGCTGCAAAAAAAAAAAAAAGGGGGGGCGATCTTGAGTGATGTTTTCTGCAGTTTCTGAGTAATTTTCAGTCATAGAAATTTTAATTATCACCCGTATCATAATAAATGGTAAACTGAAAGAATTGTATGCAATCATATGTCATCTTTCTTTTAATTCTGTCATATCGATGGCAGAAATTTAAATAAAGATAAATGTAAATAACGAATGAAGACAAAGATTAAATTGCAATTTTTTTTTTGCAGTGTTGACATTACGATGCACTAGAGTCTATAAGGGAAAATAGATTTTTGACGGTTGAACACATAATAATAATAATAATAATATCTAGATAGTCGTTGACAGATGCAGCCACATGTCTCCTTGCATCCTTGCCTCCTGTTTCCTTCCTCCTCTGAAGTGTTTCTCTCCCACAGCGGGCCACACTGTGGCAGAAACACTCTGCCTAAGAAAGGATTCAGGTACTAACTTCCCCTCCTGCCGGGACACGTTGCGCTCTCGTGCACACCGGTTCACCAAATGTGTCCTGTCCGTTCTCCCTTCTCTCTTCTCTTCCCGCATCTACATTCACTCGTGTGTCTCACGCTTCTGGAGTTTGTGTTCGCCTCGTTGGCACGTGTGTCGTCGTGTTGTTGAGGTTCCGTCGCTTTGTCGTCGTGCAGAGTCCTCGCTGTCGCTGGCTTGATTTCTAGGGGGATTGAATAAAAAATGGCTTCTTTTCCTGCTTTTGTCCGCCCCCCAGTTTCTCTGTTGCTCAGAATCAGTCTGTGTTGTAATTTCTGTCTTTTTTTAGCGTCTGATTCATCTGATCCCGGCAACTGTAAATCCCTCACCTCACTCACTGTCAAAAAAAAAAAAAATCAGAATCCAAATCATGTAATGCACACCAGCATCTCTCTTTTTCGTGTTTCTGTCCTCACTTGCGCCTTAACTTCGTCCGTGTGCTCCTCGTAGGTACGGCCCGTCCCCGCAGCTGCGAGGCCACGAGGAGGCCCGTGATTGGCTGCGCTCCTACTCCACCAGCGGGCTGCAGGAGTCGGCCAGCAACTCGCCGTTCTCCCCCGGCTCCAGCATCACCTCCCCCTCCGGCACTCGCTTCAACTTCGGGCAGCTCGGTGCGTCCCGGCTAAAACTGCCTCCACGCGTCCGCTTAACCGGGCATTCATTTCGCTCTGTGCGACATGACGTCGAGCGAAGTTTGTGAAAACAAACTAAACTCATGATTGTCACATTTTTTTTGAACTAAAAACAACAATTAGGAGACGGTGGAGACTCTGCTGGATTTAACGTACGAGGCTCCAGTCATGAATTACTGTCTATGTTGTCATTGAATGGACAGAAAAGTGATCAATACATACATAATATGCCCCAAAAAACTTGGGTTATAGCCTCCCAAATATGAACATTTGCTACTTTTCTCTGTTTTGCATCATTACATTTGTACATCTTTTAGTTTTGGCCTCGTGTTCGCATTCAAACGAACACTTTGAGGGATAATACTTTCGTATTTGATGGCTGCCTTCTGACTTCTATAGTTAAGAATTTCCCCGTCCCCACTTCCACAGCCTCCAGCCCGACCTCAGCCGCTCAGATCAACCTCGCCGGCCTGCGCAACAACAGCCTGACCAATCAGGACGTCGCCTTCGACCCGTGCGGCGACAGTCGCCTGAGGAACTCGTGCATGTCGCTGGACGAGAAGACTCGCACCATGAGCCGCTCGGGCTCCTTCAGGGACGGCTTCGAGGAAGGTAAGAGCGGCGACGTTCGGCGGCTCTGTGATTAGGGCCCTAATCCTTTTCCGAGGACCTGCTTTGCCCCCCCCCCCCGTCGCTCTGTGACTCCCCTCCCTTATTCCACATCCCCACGCCAGAAGAATCATTACTCCGTTTGTTTAGGGAGCATTAGGGCGGATTACGACCGCCCCTCGAGGAAAAGCCCCTCTATCCCCTTAGAAATACATAATCAGCTTTGGTGTGTGGCCTTTTTTTTCTTTTCTTCATAAGCTCGTTTATTGGGAAAAATTACCCAGCGGTGCTTTTTCCCAGCAGCTCAGATGCATAGAAACACAAAGTTTGGGACAGAGAGCCTTAAATACATCAATCATGTTTTAAAAAGCAAAAGTATACCGTATTAACCATTAAACCACAGCATAATACAGCAGATTTGCAAATAAAGTTCATACGTTTGACTATTTTCTGAGAGCGCGATTCCATCTCGCTCCTGAATCCAACCAATTTTTCCAGATTGTCCAAAAAAAGGCGTTTTGGAAAATGTGATCAATCAAGAGACTGGAGCAGAAAATAAACTCACAGATGGAAAAATCGCAAACTGATTTCCCCGCCTGAGTGTGAGAGGATCCAGAGGCAGCGGGAGCTGAACAGATGAGCAACACGACAGACGTTCAGAGTCAGAGATCGGTGTCACGGAGCCTCAGGGGAAGCAGCTGCCTTCAGGTTCTTTAGGAGAACCTGGGAGATCCAGACTCTTTCTCCTTCACCATCAGTCCAGACCAGATGTGAACATTGATCTGCACGTCTCTGTTTGAAGCATCTTCCGAACTGGAGGGTCAAACCTCAGTTCCTAGTTTATAAGACGCGTGTTGCAAATGTCATATTTCACAGCTTAACGACGCCATTGATATTCGTAAGTTCATTCAAGTCGAGAAATGTCACGTTTCCATAACAGCCACCAGTGTTTCCCCGTGTTAAATTTCTGAAGCGAACGCACATTATGGCACACAGCGCAGCTTGTTTGTCCAATTATGTTTAGTAAAGTTAATCATGTCGTCATAGAGAAATACTTCGAGGGAGATTTGTCCCGAGGAAACGTCTGTTGAGCTTCGACTGGAATTATGAATCGCGCTTTCATTCTAATGCACAGGCAGCACACGCCAAACGCACATGCACAATAATACAGACTCAAACTTATCATTATCACCCCCTCCCCCTCCTCCCCCCCTCTGTGGCCCAGTTACATCCGTCTCGCTCGCTCCTCCAGCTCCATGAGTCTCTTCCCTTTCAGTCGAGGAGATAATTACAGGGATCACAGTGAGAGGCGTGAGAGAGGTGCTGACACACAAGAAACCTCCATCGTTACTTTCTCTCTCTCTGTCTCTCTCTGTGTGTGTGTGTGTGTGTGTGTGTGTGTGTGGGATCGCGGCGGGACATGTCACCCGCGTACGTCGCCCAGGTGTAGAGTTACCCGGTGCGTTGGGAGATTGACAGGACAAAAGTCCCGTCCTCCACCCGACACTTTGTCAGACCTGTCCTGATTGAGAGCAACGCCGCGACCCGCTGCCACGTCATACCCTCCCCGCGGAGCCTCCCACCCCCACTCACCTTTGTGTGTGTGTGTGTGTGTGTGTGTGTGTGTGTGTGTGTGTGTGTGTGTGTTCGCCCACAACCTCCCCTCACGTCTGCGCAATCCATGTTTCCCGAAAAGACACGATGAGGTCGATGAAGTCAACCTCAGAGGAGATTGACCGTGTTTACTTTACTTTACTTTTCCATCCTCGGCACGATGAGCATCGTTGAAGAGGCCGTGGATCTTTGTCCTGCATTATAATCTCACACAGTATGAAGACGAAATGACCCGTACAGAAAATTGATGATGTAATAAAAAGATATATCATGAGACAATGGTAAAAAAAAAATGGAAAAATGGAATCATCACTGTGATGAAAATCACAATGTGTACATGTTGTGCAGAATTTTTCAGTTTTTAATATCCTGACAGTTTTGTCAAGATTATACACAACCGAATAATACAAAAAAGAGATAGTATGAAAGTACAGATGATGAATGTCAACTCACAAATGGCAACATGTGAACTTCACTTCAATTAAAACGTCAAAAAACACCACAAACTGGAAAAAAGTGGTACGTTACCAGGGAATCAGCAACAGCAAGCGACTGAATTCAAAAAGCACAACCCATGTTCGATGACAGCTGTGACTGAGCGGAAAAAGATCACATGAGTCTGATTATTTGTGATTACTGTCGACACCGCTCAGGAAGAAAACAAAAGTAATCTCTCGGGGAAAAAAGTGTCACATTCAAAATATATTAAATTATGATATATTATATACATATTTTCAGTTCCAGGGCTTTCTCTCTCTCGATTCAATCTGTTCATCATCTTCCTCGTCATGTTCTCTTCCCTCACGTCAAACCAGTTCAGTTCACCGTCTTTAGTCTGGTTACTAACTAAGATCTAGAGCTCTCCTCCTCTTCATGTGGCTCCCTGTCGTCTAGACCGCATCAAAATAGAAAAAGTGAGTCTCTGGGTATCTTTTTTTAACGTGGCGTCCGCTGCCTGTGAGGCAAGCGAGAGGAGCGGACGCGCTGCGATCGGCCCGACCCCCCTCGGCGGCGGGTTGATGACTCCGCGCCGCATGATCCTGATCCTTCCTGATCTGCTCCCGGGGCAGCGAACAACAGAGCTGGCGCTGTGTCCCCGGGGCCTCTGATGTAAGATTAGCGGCTGACTCACTAGCAGCGGGAGTAGTTCTCCGGCTGTGCCGGCGGTTGCGCCACGATTCCGAAGGTGTTCCCACCTTTGCGGCTGCGGGCGCTGCGGGCGGCGGGCGGCCGGGGGGGTGTAGGCGAGGGAGGGGTCGTCGTGACGACGATGCTTGGGATCCTGTTGTATGCGCTGGTTTACTTTCTAATCCCCACTTTTGCCTTTCTGTCTCCCGCAGTCCACGGATCGTCTCTGTCTCTGGTCTCCAGCACCTCCTCCATCTACTCCACGGTGAGTTCACCAAATCCAGACAAAGCAGAAATATACAGACACAGCTCAGGTAGTTTGATGTCATGTACCTACTGTATTAGGCGAGGAGCATGCAAAACAGAATATGAATGATCCACATACAGCTGACAACACGTCATGACCACATAATGTGCTATGTACTGTATCTGGTGCTGAAGTGGGCCGAGCGGTTTACAGCACGTGACACACGGCCGCATTGTCCACGGTTCGATTCCGGCTGCACGTCATACCCTTCTCTCTCTACAATGCCCCAAAATACATATTTTTTTCAATGATCTTGTTCAGGAGATATATGTAGGTCACAACCTTTCGGAAAGACACATTTATGGGATGTATAAAATGTTCTGCTTCTCGGAGCTTCCTGGTGGCAAAATAGATCGGGGAACCGAAAACACGGGATCTTTGCCGTACATCATGTTTCCTTTTACTTTGTAGTAAAGTTAAAAGTGACTCAAACTTTCTTAAACTCAAATATCAATATTGGTGTCAGGTGTCTACAATTCAACACCATGCAAGTGTTCCAGCAATAGAACACCGTCAGAATCAACTTCACACATTTGTAAAACATCAGTCTGAGCAGCAGAAAAAAAAAAAACAAGGCTCAGTAAAATTATAACCCTTGAAATGTGTTTGTCATAAACAGCCTCTCAGAGATATTCTGTCATCTTACCGGCGACATTCCGTTATGACACATTGTTCCAGTTGACTACAGAGTTCATGTAAATGCCAGAGAGGCCGGTTTTATGCTTCTGCCTGAGGAATTATGAAATATTGAGCACTGTTGGCAAATACGCCGTTACACATTTACCTCCTAATCCATTCAGATATGTGACTCAAACACCCACACACACACACACACACACACACACAGAGGCAGGCTCACATGTGTGGACCGCAGCCAGTCAGAGCGAAGCTCCTCCCCCCTCCCTGTGGGCTGGTTCACTCACCTGGGCAGGTGTAGCATGAGAAATCTCTCAGACACCGGATCCCTGCTCGGCACCGTGCTGCGTCCTCCAGGAGTCAGAGAGTCAGAGAGTCGAGAGGTTTGGAATCAGGAGAGGTGAAAGGGAGCGGAGGTCAATATGATGGCGACTTTATCCCTGACGGGCACCGTCACGTCCTGGCAGCTAACGGTAGGGGAGGGGGGGGGTTGAAGATTCTGTTACAGTCAATTCAAAGGTATAATTACACAGAACATTTATATCTGCAGTTATTTATTACGTCTCCGTTTCTTTGTGAGTCAAATGTGAGGTGAAGGGGACATTGTCTGGCTGAAGCTGATGTCTGGAAAAAAGGAATCTAAAGTTTGGAAATTTCACATCAAAACCAAATTATATTTTAAAAGTCTGTTTTTGCAGGAGTTTGCATCAGAGTGAGATCTCTCTTGTTTTGTCTGCCGCTCCGTTTTTACGCGCGCGTGTGTGTGTGTGTGTGTGTGTGTGTGTGCGTGTGTGTGTGCGTGATTAACAGCTCTGATTGCGGTGTGTAGACCGTGTGCGTGTGTCTGTGTCTGTGTGTGTGTGTGTGTGTGTGTGTGTGTGTGGGTGTGTGTGGGTGTGTGTGGACAGATGCCACACGAGCGCACTGAGCTGTCGCACTGTTATAACAACGTGCGCGGACACATTCTGAAACCTGTTCTTGACGATTAGCGGTTGCCGGGTGGAACCACATGTAAAATGATTAATTGTCAGCTGTTTTCCCGCCTCGTTGCATCTGTCAACAAACACAAATGGCCGTGGTCAATCATCGTCGACAGTCGTGCGACCAATGAGCCGGACTCGTCAAAGTGAAAATGTGTCCAAAAGTAAAATCTCAGGCCGTGACATATTTGATTCTGCGCGTGTGTTTGAAGTCACAGATATGAACCAGCAGCACCCACAACGAGAGCTCTTCAACCAAATCTTCATATCTATACATTTTCACATGATAACTCTCCATTAAATCATCAAGTCTCTTCTCATCGCTTTAGACATTGTCTTCCAATCAATGGGGCCAATGTAGTACATTTTGGAATTATTACAAGCTGCTCAAACCGCTTCAGTCGGGTGAAGGGAAGGACCGTTTGCACATACAGTTGTTGAGTGCTGGGTGTCAAACTGTTTACATATAAATGTGGGTGTTGCATGTTGCTCCGCTTCGCAGCGGCAGCAGGGCGTGTTGGGTTCGTGCGAGCGTTTGTTTTGCGTACTCTCTTATGTATTTCTCCCTGCCCCGTCTTTCTCCGCTATTGTCCCGTGTGCAGTCTGTGGGGACAATGGGACACACACACACACACACACACACACACACACTGGGATATCTCGAGTGAAATGCCTCCGGGAGGAAAATCTCTGCTCCCCAGACGATCTCCTCCTTGGCTTATGAAAGCTCGTCTCCTCACGGCTAATAAATCACAGCAGCCCCGACCTCCGGCGGCTTGACCCCCGCTCGTCACTGTGTCCCGTAATGACGTTCTCCCCTTCTCTCTCTCTCTCTCTCTCTCTCTCCTGTGTGTTTGTTTGTCTGTTACAGAATGAGGAGAAGTCTCAGTCGGAGGTGAGTGTCCGTTCTGTTCCCTCCTCTATCGCTCAGCGGCCGGAGGCCTGTTGGGGCCTGTTGGAACACACTTGTCTCCAGTTACACGTGTCACTGACCCGGTAACAGGCTCTGGTTCCTCCGTGAACACCTGCGTTACACCCGAGCGTCGTCTCTTTTTTACGCATCTGCTGCGTTTCATCTCCTCGCCTCAACACACCGCTGCTCCGATTTGGAGCCTCCCTCATTTGTCACTGCACTGTTTTCATCGTCATTGCGCGCGCGCACGTGTGGTATTGAACACCTCCATGTGGCCCGTACGCTTTCATGTGCGGCGCTTTTTGATGTCGCGTCCCTCTCTCTCACGACTTCAGATCCGCAAACTGCGCCGGGAGCTGGACGCCTCCCAGGAGAAGGTTTCCGCCCTGACGACACAGCTGAGCGCCAACGTAAGTGAACGCGCACTCAAGACGCACGCGGACGCATACAATCCTGAACAATGCGCATTGTCTTCTTCAAGTGTTCATTGGGTTTTAAATCACGTACGTGGCCAATAAAAAAAACATATGTGGTGTTTTTTTGACAACCAAGGGCTTTGAAAAATATGCCAAATAAGAGATTTTCATTTGATTTATGAGGCGTGTCAGAGACAATTTCCCATCGATTCGTGATCGGAACATGTGTCTGGATCTGAAAATGTAATGTTCCTTTTTAAAGAAGTTTAAGTGCGAAGTTGAAAAACAGAAATACTGACAGAAAAGATCTGCGCCCTATAATGTAATTATTTTCAATAGTCTAAAATCAATATGCCGTAACCTGAAGCAAACGTACGTTTGGTGATATTTGGCACGTGTTTCTCACAAACACAAAATCCTAAGATATACAGATATTGAATGCAGATCGCTCCCGACGAGCACGCTACCCGCAGGAGGTGTAATTCCATATCTGGCAGAACCATCAGAAAAATAGTCTCTGTAAGTGTCTCCAGACACGATCCTCGTCTGGAGTCTCTCGCCACGCTCCGCTTGTAATCTGCCGGTCGGCGTCGGAGCACGCCGGCGCAGTTTATGAACTGCGGATTATCAGATATGATGGAAGGTGTCGGATTACGGCGGCGGGAGTCAAGTCTCGGCACAGAGCGGAGGGAGCTGAGGGCGGCTGTCCCAGATGTGGACCGGAGATTTACAGCTAATGACGCCTGGGTACAGGAAGGAAAGGCGTGGTGTTGAAAGAACAAACCAGATAGAGAACAGTGGGAGGTCAGAAGACGGGAGGGAGGGGGAGGGGGGAGGGGCTTTGTTTAAATATTTGATTACAAGCCGCAGACGGATGATGAATTACCTGAACACACCTCCACGCCCCCGAGGCCCAGAATCCAAGAACATGTTCTGCTGCAAGAAACGCCACGAGTTGAAACACACTTCAGTCAGCACCTCATTCAACACACACACACACGCACACACACGCACGCACACACACACTCTTCCTGCAGGCATCCGCAGATCATTTATATATTTGTCAGCGAACACAGTACAGTGGAAGGATTAATGTGCTCACGCTTGTTTCACTGGTGAGTTTAAAGTCTTCAAATCTTTTTGAATTCTTACCTGTTGTTTATTCAGTCATGTGCACGTTAAACACAAACACAAGTTTCATCCATATTTTCTTTCGACGTGTGCGGCTTATCTTCCTTTGTCGTCGTGTTCCGTCTGACAAAAACTGCCAAGTTGATGCGTTTCCCCCTGATTCCCACCGACCCACAGCAGCCGGCAGTCGATTTATTCTTCCACCGTCTCGGGGCCAGAAATCTGTCAAATCAACTTAGAATATGAAAGGAAAAAAAATCACCCAAACTGTGAGATTGACCGCCGGCATTTCTTTTTACGGTTTGGATGATTTACATACAGTGATTTAAGTTCAAATGTAAATCATTTTTATTTAGAGGAAAGTGGAAGGAAGGTTTGCAGGGTTGACATATTTACATTTCATACATACAGTAAGCAATAAGATTTAGTTTTTAATACTTTGTGCTTGAAATTAGTTTGTGGATAAGTTAAAATCAATATCATATTTGAATTATTTGGAAGTACCTTACTATGACCGTGGCTTCCTGCTGTCGTCTTATTGTCCTTCTGCTGCATACATTTAGCATGTATCATTTACTTTTTATGATCCTGTATTATTCATATGAAACATTTGGGAAAATGTGCCGCACTAAATGAACTGTACTTACTTTGTTACTGTGCAACTTTAAGGATCTGGGTGGTAACCTGGTCACGGAACTACACCGTGACCCCTGACCCTTTCTCAATTTTTGATAACTGGTTGATTGTTATATACTGATTATCATTTTGTGTGTGTGTGGGGTAAACCGTTCAAGTTCACAGAGCTGGATCGTTAGTGTCAAGCCGAGGCTTCATTCATTATGGAAACGTACAATGAGCTCATGTTGTCACCGGGGCCGTTCTGGCCCCTCAGCATGAATGAATGAATGAATGAATGAAGGGATCTGGCTCCGAGGGACGCTTTTTGGTAAAAAGATGATGTAACGGTTTTGGCCGCCGAGTCGTGTTTGTAGTGTGAGAACAGCGGATAATGGTTCATCACAGGGGCTTCATTATTTCCCAGGATTGTTCGGGTTTAGGTCATGTTGTCATTTTGGCATGAAGATTAAAAAAAGACTGATGTCATGTTTCGGGCTCGGGTGTTTTTTTTTCCACAGCCCACTTGATCGGATGCAAGTCGGCAGTTTGCGTTCATCAGTTATCACAGCTCCGCGGAGAAGTCTTCGCTCCCCCGTGTTCTTCCCTTAAGAAACACTTCCCACAGTCATTTGCTCATCAGTAATCCCGTGAGCTCTCTGTTGGAAGCCTCAGCCGTGCTGTCGGGGAACAAGGCTCAGGTTCGGGTCCCGTCCGTGTGGACGCGTCTGTAGAGGAGGTTCACCGGAAAACCTCTTGAATGAGGTTTCGTCTTCACTCCTCTCAGTCACAATTATCAAAAAAAATCCAAGCCAAAATTTGACAGATGATTAGTTTTTTGATAACTGATTTGGAGAATTAGCGTTGCTGTAGCCACGATTCTATTTTCCGTGGTGTACGCTCCATTTGCCGGTGAGACATTTGGAGTTTAAGACTTTAAATCTTGGTTTTCGTTCCCGCCCAAGTCGTCGCTCGCTGTGGGAACTGCTGGATTTCTCTCTCTGTAGTCTCGTAAAGTCCCGATCTTACGGCGCCATTTGCCTTGAGATAATGTAAGGTGTGATTTTTTGTGTGGTACAAATTGAACTGCTGACGTTGGAACAGTGTTGGATGAAGGTGCACGTTAACTCAAACCGTGTTGGTCTCTCCGCAGGCTCACCTGGTGGCAGCGTTCGAACAGAGTCTGGGCAACATGACCATCCGACTGAAGAGTCTCACCTTGACCGCAGAGCAGAAGGTGAATACACCAGCTGCTGTTGTTTGATTCTTTATCTATATAAGTGCGCACCCAGACCCGCGGCAGTCGCCCTCGATCCCCTCGTGCTCTCCTCTCTCTCTCTCTCTCCCTCCGTCCGTGTGCAGGACTCTGAGCTGAACGAGTTGAGGAAGACCATCGAGCTGCTGAAGAAGCAGAACCTCGTTGCTCAGGCCGCCATCAACGGCGTCATCAACACACCGGAGCTCACGCACAAAGGGGACAGGACAGGTACCGACGAACGCCGTGCATGTGTCACAATGTCTTATTCTTTTAATTTGAATTTTAGAACTTGGGCTGCACGGTGGCGTAGTGGTTAGCACATCTGACTCGACCAACCGCGAGTCAGATTCACCCGTCAATCAACGCGCTTCACCCCGTTTTTTAATAGCCTCAAATAACGAATTAAACCAAACGTATCCGAAAAAATGAACACTTGAACAAACATCACTGTGATAAGATAAGAAACCGTCTTTGGTCAAAAATCTATTAACATTTTTTCAAATGTGTCCCATGTCTCGCTCACCAACCTGGAGGAGGCGGGGTTAATGACCTATACAGAAGCCAGCCACCGGGGGGGCGATCCAGATGTTTTGGCTTTACTTTCACTGCCATGTCGTCGAGCTTCATTTCCACTTTATGGAATAAGCACATACAAGAGGACCTTCTGCTCTTTAATGTGAACATCTAGAGGGCCATGATCAGACCCACTGCAACTTATCAATGAACTGCTTTAGGCAGCAGCAAAGCAAATGGACAACAAATGTTGAAACTCTCGTGGGATTGTTCGCACTTTCAAGCAGAACGATGCACTCTCCCCATTTGATAACACAGAACTAATAGAAAAACTGCCAAATTGTAGCTTGTTTTTCTGTAGTCAAAGAAAAAAACCTGTGTCATATCAACACTGACTGGTCTCGTGTTTGATATTTAATTAGTTCAACATGCATTTCCTCTTCTCAGCCGGCAGCAACGGCAGTCCACAGCAACACCACCACCAGCAGCAGCAGCATCAGCATCAGCAGCATCATCAGCATCAGCAGCATCAGCATCAGCATCAGCATCATCAGCAGCATCAGCAGCCGGACCTGCGCATCAGGAGGCAGCACTCCTCCGACAGCGTCAGCAGCGTCGCCAGCGCCACCAGTCACTCGAGTGTGGGCTCCAACATGGACGCCGACGCAAAGAACAAGAAGAAGAACAAGAAGAACTGGGTAAGATGAAATGAAAAAAATTGAGGAGTAAACCCCCCCCCGAAAAAAGGCAGCCTGGTCTCGTGTCGGTTTGTCGTTCAAGTCTTTGTCTCTTTGTCTTTTCGTGTGTGTGTGTGTGTGTGTGTGTGTGTGTGTGTGTGTTTTGGTTTCTGCCCCTTTCAGGCAACGTTCACAGGAGAAAAGGTGAAAACACTTGTTGAACATCAAGTAACCACCGATTTGTTGGTGTGCAGGTCACAAAAAGAAACAAGAAC